>NC_137979.1:16278930-16486430 GCF_963924665.1 Micromys minutus
GTCTTCCTGGAATGGATGCTCTCGAAGGACTCAGTGCAAACATGTGTTCGTTCTGGTAGACCTGGGACGTTTGATGGTCCAGGTGATAAGACCACAGTAGGGACTACAGAGGCCCATCATCTATCTGTTCAGCTGCATTCTGAGCTCTCAGCTGTAACCAGGCCATGTGCTTTGGTCTAAGACACACTGCCACGTAAGTGATTTGTCAAGCACCAATCTAGACTATGAACATAAATTTAAAAAATTAAATATTTATTTTCACGATAAGAGAGCTAGTTCCTCCCTTTCTGCTTCCGAAAGTTGGAAAATCAGTTTATTGGAAAAAAAAAAAAAGCAGTGATATGCAGGGCCAGAATTGTTAATTGATCCTGGATTTTCCTCTGGTTCTGGAATGTGGTGGTTTGATGTGTGACATATCTTGGTGTTTGTGAAGAACACAGCAATCCGCTTACTTTGCTTTCCTAGGAATTTAGAGGTTGTTCTTTTCTTTCCCATCTGATATGTGTGCCTTTTCCTCATGACCCCTTAAGTCCTTGGGGAAAATTCCTGACCTCTGGTATTATGTGCTGAGCAAAGGAAGATGGTTGGCATCAAAGTCCCCTGCACTAGAAGTTCTGTACAAACAAGTGGAGCTGTAGTACAGAGACCAGTAAAGGCCTTGTTGTGTAGTCGGCCACACTAAACTGCTGCTTTCAGTCTCATAGTGACCATAACCATAATGCTGCTGAATATATGGGATAGGCCATCAGTGCATGTACAACTTATCTGTGCGGCCAAAGACACCTGTGACTTTATTTTATTTCTTCCTATTTTATAAAATAAAACAAAGGGGGGGGGGTGACGCTTGGTGAGGGGCACACAACTAGTACATGATTAATGGATTGAGCCAAAAATCTCACAACTATGCTTAAGCACAGTCCCCATGTTGCCCTTTGATCATTACTCTTGGCAGACTGTACATTTTAATGACGGGATGTCTGTACATACTAATGTGGTGGTAGAGATGTCTTGTAGAAATGGAGCGGGCATCATTCTGGACACCCAGAACCTATCTGCTCCAGGAGTGCATAGGTGTGTGCTCTGTGTGGCTCAGGGAATGTCAAAATTCTCTCCTGCCAACAGGAGTTTATTTGTCAGAGTTGAGACTGGACCAGGGTCTTCCTCATGCTAAGCCTTTGTCCTAAGCTATTTCCAGTCCCTCCCTCTCTACTCACCTTTACACACATCTTCATCTCCTGCTATCCAAGTTGATCGTGGACATTTTTTATCTTTGTTCCTAAAATAAACTTCCTCATGGGGCATTTTTTTTAATTTCATGAAAAGCAATATTATATACTGTCCACAAGAAAATTCATGTCTAGTACAATTATAAAGAAATATATACTAAGAGAAGGCCAAAGGAATATTTATTTGTGCCTTGGGGTATCATCACAAAATACCACAGACCCAATGGCTCAAGCAAGAGAAGATTTATTTCTACTACTTTTGGGGTCTGTAAGTCTGAGATCAACATTTTACCAGGTTGAGGTTCTCCTGAGGCTGCTCTTTTATTCTTGCAGACATTGTCTTCTTCCTGCATCCTCATAGGACCTTTGCTCTGGGCAGGGAGCTTTCATCTGCCCTAATCTCATAAGGATACTAGAGAGATTGGATTAGGGCCAATTTTAGGGACCTTCTTCTAACTTAATTACCCCCTAAAGACCAAATTAAACTGCATTCTGAGGTAGGGAGGGTTAAGACATTCAGCACACAGGTTTTGAGCCAACCCCATTCAGTCCATGAGAACAAGGAGACTAAAGGAAAGATTATTGCAAGCACTAGCTGCTGGTGTCTGCTGAGTCCTTCCTTGACTAGTAGGTGGTTTTCTCCCTTTATCTCCAACTCTTCATTGACATGTGTCTCCTGTGCATCTGAGTCTGAGTTTTCCTTTTATGTAAAGACAACAGTTATATTGGATTAAGACCCATTCTGACAGTCGGGGCTCCATTAAAGGGAATTCCAGTTCCCAGTCTCCAACACTGTCACTGTCATTAGAGCCTACCCTGTTCTTTCCTTTAGGATCTTCTTCACATGATAAGAGAAACCCCATTGTCAGAAATCTTCAGAGAAGCGGTAGGGAAAAGAGGTCAGGGAAGAGACCTGGTTTAAATTTGGTTGCCTCTGAAAGACTCAACCTACATATGGCACAACAATGCAAAGTACTAGGGACTGGGTTTCAATGTGTCTTTTGGGGAGGGGACACAATGCAACCCAAAATAGAGAATGTGACGTGTGACTTGGGAGGTTGGAATGGGACACTAGAGAGAGCAGGTTTGATGCATCTTGCTTTAGCTTTTAAGTTAGTAACTTGGTACAGATAGAGAGGGCAGCATTTTATAACCATGGTAACAGTCACAAACAGGTAATGACCTGGACCTCAGCTTACTCCTGAAGGTACAGTGGATGCTGTGGTATGGACAAGAGCACTCCAAAGCCTATGCATTATAGGTGGCTTGGTGACCAAAGGGAATAGTGGAAGGTGCCCTGGGCTTTTTGGAGGTGGGTTCTAAAGGGAAGTTCTCAGTGCATTGGGTTCTTGTCTTCACTGGGGTCTCCCCTCTCTTTTCTCTTCTCTCTACTCCTCCTCTAATTTCTTCCAATGAGGCTCTGCCATGTTACCATGTCAAGAGGAGCTTAAATTAAAAATAAAATAAAATAAAATAGTGCGGGTAATGGTGACAGTTTTGGGAAGCCAGGAAATCCCTTCTGTGATGGAATCCTAGGAAGTTGCTAGCCAAAGGATGGCTATCCTCTGAGAAAATGATATTTGTGAGTCTCAGAAGGAATGAAAGTCCCTACAGTTTGAGGACTGGGCTCAAAGGGGATGAGGGCTCTGGTGAAGCTACTTAGTGAGCATAGATTATGCTAGACACTAAGTGTTTTCAGGATGGTATGGGAGTTGTAAGTATGGAAGCAACTCATCATAGAATGGCTGCCACCTTTGATGTAGTTATGGGGTTGGAGGATTGTGAGTGACAATGAATGGAGGGTCCCCACAGGGCCACTCTATTGTGAAGCCTCCAGGACAGAAGCTTGAAGCTGAGGATGAGATGTACAACAATATATAGATTTTCTGGTGTGATCATTGAAGAAGTACTGGAGGGGACAGCAACATAGAACTATATAGGACCTCAGACTCATAAATGTTTAACTTATGATTTTGACTTTAAATTCGGACAAAAGCATACTTAGATACCACAGGATGAAGTAAATGACACATGCTATACGACACTTCATTACAAAATGGGCAGCTTGTACACGAGGAGTTTTAACACATTTCACACTTACTTGTTTGATGTAGACACATATCAATGTGTGTGAGTGGGTACCCCCCATGACATGCCGTGGAGGTTAAAAGACAACTTGAAGAAGCTGGTTCTCTCCTTCCATCATGTGGTTCTGAGGAAATGAAACTCAGGTCATCCTTGGTGGCAAGTACCTTTACCCACTGAGCCCGTCTGCCCACGTGAGATGATCCAGCTCATTTCTAGACCAATGCAAGGGTTCTGAGCAATCTTAAATTGCGTGAGACAAAGCAGGGTCTAGATAATTTGAATGCTGGCTATATGAAACACTGTGATAACATATGACAGGTTTTCAACATATGATGGTTCACCAGCCTTTGCAAGTTGGGGAATGTCTGTTGCTGTGAGGAGCTTTGGTGAACGTGGGTAGGTGTGGAGCAGACATTTGGATATGTGCTTCTTGGAGGGATGCAGGGTACTGAGGACATGGAGTCAGCAGTGTAGTCACTGAGTTTAGATGTTTTGCTGAGGTCTCTGGGGGAAAGCGTCATGAAGAAAAGAGGAACCGAGACTAGCCTTGAGGAATTAGGACAAGTCTGCATAATGCACAGAGAAGGAAACCTGATATGGGGTCAAGGAACAGATCATAAAATCAGGAAGTGGTGCCTCGAGGAAAAGGGTTTGGTTACTATGCCATGTCAGAGACGAGGAGTGAACGCAGCTGCCTGCAGGTACCCAGTGACGTCAGAGTGCCTCCTATGAAGAACGGAGACTTCAACCTAGTATTAAGAAGGGCTGTCAGGAACAAACATGCGTGCAGTGTTCAGCCTACTGGACATGAGGGCAGCTGGAGAAGAGAGCGAGACCAGGATACAGCTTCTAATTTTAAGGACAAGATGACCTTAACCATTTTCAATCAATTTTCAATGAGAATATTGCATCAGGGAGTTCAATGTTAATAAAGGAAAGAAAAGGAATTAATGAAATTCTTGTGTATGTGTGTGTGTGTGTGTGTGTGTGTGTGTGTGTGTGTGCATGTGCGTGCACATGCTCAGAGGAGGGAGGCATTTGTCTGTGGCCTTACCACAAGGATGCACTTTGATACACATCTTCTAATTCAGGTGGGCTTAAAAAGAGCGTGGTTTGTGCTGCGAGAGATGGAGAAACCACCCCTGACCCCCAGCCTGACTTACTTGGCTGCCATACAGCCTAAAGTCTTCCAGTTCTGTTGTGGACAGAGACACAGTTGGTATTCATCCCTCAGAAGGGGAATTGATTTTAAAATCGATCTCATTTTAGATCTAGAGACGATCGTGCTATCAGTACACTAGAAAGCCTGTGGCTCTCTGGAATCTTAACAGCAGGATTTATATTTTCAGAATGGCTGTGGCCTGAACGGGTACCTGACATATACTCCATCCCAGGGTTACCTGATTAAAAATGCCACATTCTACAAAGGAACAGCTCTTCGGATGTAGCGGTCTCAGAGCATTAAAATCTTCAGGGAAAAAAAAAAAAAAACCTGTCATGGCAAAATGAAATTTAGAATCTTAGCGTTGGCACCATGCTGGGAAATTTGCATCCTATCAGGGGAAGGACTGAGCTGACAGGGAATCATTGACAGCTGCAGGGAGGGTTCAGGCAGTCCTAGGGAGCGATGACAGAAAATATAATAAACATTTTCCGAACCTCAGAGCTTTTATTGCCCTTCTATTTGCATAGACTATCGGTGCGTAAGTCTTTCTTGGTATGCTTTGGTCCCCCAGATGCTGATCCCTATCACCTCAAAGCACTCAGAGCAGCCATAAATGTCAGATGCACTTATAGAAAGTCCCTCATTTTACCTGGAGAAGGTAAATGGCTGGGAGTAAAGCCGAGGCATTGGAGAGTTTGCCTGACAGTCTAAGTTCAATCACCAGTTTTGAAAAACAGAAAAGGGGCACATGGGTTGTTTAACCACCATATACACTATAGCTAAGTAGCAGAGTTTGGAGAAAAATCTGAGCAGACAACTTTGGGGGTCTTCATATTGAACCTTCTAATTTTACTACATAGAAGTGAAGAGACTTTAGCGTTTGTTCCCAGAAAGCTGAAATACCTACTTGGAGGCATATGATGGGTATACTCATAACTTTCTTTAGGTTGAGTTTGTTCAGTAAATTAGGAAAGTCTTGGAGTTTAAGAAAGGAGAGAGTTAATCCAGGGGTTTAGAGGAGCAGTTAGCATGGCTGAGTCTCCATCTGTGTGCAGAACTGGGGGAGCAGTGCCCTTGTGTGACTGAGGTGTGTACAGAGGAGATTCAAGATGGGGGGATGTCGAGGCAAAGTCACAGCCAGGCTAGAGGGGCGAGCAGCAGGAAGCAGACTCTTCTGATAGATACCTCAAAATCTGTGACAGAAAACAAGGTGACAAAGAGACTAATTATTCAATTAGGCTCCAAACATGGGTGGGCAAAATAATAACTGTGTGAGCAGCAGGAAGATGAACTGATTTGGGAGAAAGTGAACAGATGAATTAGTCACTCAACGCACACAAGCTGGGCCTGGAGAGTTGGCTTAGCAGTTATCAGCACCGGTTGTTCTCCCAGAGGAGACATGCTTGATATCCAGCACCCACATGGCAATTCACAACCATCTGATACTCCAGCCCCAGGAGATTGGTCATCTTTGGGCACTGCAAACATGTGGTGCACATATCTACATGCAGACAAAACAGTCATACATATAGAATAATAAAATCACATGTCTGTCTGTCTATCTATCTATCTATCTATCTATCTATCTATCTATCTATCTATCCATCTATCTACCTATCTATCCTGAAACTCTCAAATCTAAGTATAGACCTAGTGTTTTTCAAAGGTGAGCTCCTGTATTCCTGAGCTATAGTTTAGTCCTGTTTCTGTTCTGTTCTATTCTGTTCCATTCTATTCCTTTTTTTTTTTTCTGTTCTGTTTTTTTGTTCTGTTTTGTCCCTGTCCCTGCCCTGCCTATTCTATTCTATTCTATTCTATTCTGTTCTGTTCTGTTCTGTTCTGTTCTGTTCTGTTCTGTCCTGTCCTGTCTTACCGTACCCTACCCTACCCTACCCTACCCTACCCTACCCTATCCTATCCTATTCCATTCCATTCATCCTATTTCATTGTCTATTTGGCTTCTTTAGAGCAAGCATTGCTTTGGTTCCCTTATCTTTCAGATTAATCTGGAAGTCAGGCAGTGTGAATCTTACAGTGGTGTTCATCGAGGCTGTTGTGGCTACTCTAAGTCCTTCGCATTTCTCTATAAATACTAACATTAACTTGGAAATATGGGAAATCCTGGGAATGGTGGTGCAAGCGTCTAATCCCAGCACGTGGGACCCAAGGACAGGAGAATTGCACGCTCATGTGTGATCGTTGGGCTCTCACTTCATCTCCTTATCGGGTACAGAATAAACATTAAAAACTGGACTAGATTTTATGTTTGCAGTGCGCAAAGTAAATCTACTACTTAGATATTTGAGCTACCTCATATCGGAGAAAGATATCTGTCACATAGATGATTTTTTACAAAAAGAAAAGTAAGAAAGGGATGATGAGAGGAAAGAGGAGAGGTAAGAGGGGGGGAGGGGGCTACAGAGAGAGAAAATATTATTGATAGAGAGCCGAAAGGGGCCTGGAGGGTGAGGATATGAAAAGTTGTAGAAAGGTAAAAGTACAACATCTGTGGAGAAAATTTGTGTATATGGTACAGAAGTGTGTTTGTGTGTGTGTGTGTGTGTGTGTGTGTGTGTGTATGTGTGGTGTTTGTATTTAGTATAATGTATGCAGCATGCACAGGAATGTAGTGAGGTGCTCCAGAGGCTAGAGCAGAACCTTGGTTTTCCCTTTATCATTCTCTCCCAAGATCCTTGGGACAGGTTTCTCACTGAACCGGAAGCTCTCTGCTGGCTCAGCTCCCTGGTCAGTGAGTTCTGCAGATCTGCCCATCTCTGTCCTCTGCCAATACTGGGCAGAGTACACACACAACCATGCTCATTTTCTTTGTGGGTGCTGCAAAGGAAGACCAGGCCTCCATACTTGCAGAGTCAGCATTATCTGCACTGGGTCTCTCTCCAGCTCAGGTTTGTGTTTTTATCCCTTCTTGTGTGTGTGTGTGTCTGTGTGTGTGTGTGTGTGTGTGTATGTGTGTGTATGTGTATGTATGTATGTGTGTGTATGTGTGTATGTGTATGTGTGTGTGTGTGTGTGTGTGTGTGTGTGTGTGTGTGTGTGCTGGGATTGCTCGAAAGTCTCACATATCCCACTACGAAGCGACTCTCCTACTCAGACATTTGTTTCTTGAATCACTCATTTGAAGAACATTGTTCCTGACAGAAAGCAATTTAAACATTACAAGTAATGGAAACAAATAAAAATTGTTTTATTTTTAAACGCTCACCAAAGGTGAGCCATTAATATTTATGAGTATTTGCCTCGAAGTGTATCTGCATATTTTGCAAATACAAATGGAGCGTGATTTACATGTTGACGTGAAATCTGAGTGTTTTCATGTAGCAATCTATTAAAGATACACTCTTTGTGGATTAACTGTATTTTAAATAGCTGAAAGGTATGGTAGTTGTAGCAGGGGTATCATAAATATTTAAGCTATGTCTTAGTAGTCAGTTCTGGATTTTAATGCCTTATGCAGGTCACTCCTGTGAGCACACAAGCACTGGACTGTTTCCTTAGCTTAAGTATCAGCCACAGAATTTTTAGGCTCCAGGATGACACATGGTGTCATCATTGCTTCCTGAAAGCTAGCCCAACTTGAACTTCTGCCAGAGTAAATACACAGCTGGCTGCTTGGTCACTGGATGTACATCCGTTCCCCAGTTTTGTCAGCTACACAGGTGGAAAGTGGCAGTGTAATGTGCTTTAATTTGCTTTTGATTACTAATTACACTGACGTTTTCCAGGCATATATCATTTTCCAGTTCTTTCTTGCCGTGCCTTTAATTTCGTCTTCCAGTCTTCTATTCAGGGAGTTTTGAAATCTGGGGCTGTGGCTCCCTTGTTGCCTAAGGTGCTCTTTCCTTTGCATGGATATGACAAAGGGAGGCCTGGTGGCTTCTTGTTCTGTCCCAAACGTCCTGATTTCCATAGCTCACATCATGCCATCGCTTGTGTTTCTTTGGACTCTTACTTAACAGAGTTCTTTGGGTAGGAGATGAGGAGTGTGTTCTTTGAAGGAAGGTGCTGAGCTAGAATTTACAGAGCACAGGGTTTCATGGCTCCATCCCTGCTGAGGGAGAAGGAAGAGCAGGGTTGTGCAGCAGAAACGGGCAGTCAGTGGTGCTCATGGAGGAAGCTTTGCCAGTCTTCACAGAATTCTGGAGCAGAGGTGGTTGTCTTTGCTTGGGCTAGAGACCTGTGACCTTTCACAACGCCTCACTCATCCACTGAAAGAGTGAAGAGAATGTTATTAAAAAAATACAGAACACATGGAAATTAAAATTCCAATAAACATTGAAGACTTATTTTAAAAATGCATGTAGATGCAATAAGATAAAAATATAAAAAATATGAACATAATCATGTAAATCAGTAAATACAGCACTTAGGAAGCTGAAAGAGAAGGACCTTGAGTTCGAGGCCAGCCTGGGCTACAAAGTAAGATATTGTCAAGAACATAACAACAAAAAGAAAACAGACGTGTGTGTGTGTGTGTGTGTGTGAGAGAGAGAGAGAGAGAGAGAGAGGAGAGAAAAAGTAAAGATCAATTTCCTCTGGAAAGCAGTTGTCTTAGCTGTGGTGGTTTAGTGAGAAATGACCCACAGTTTCAGGAGGTTTCAGAGGCCCTGTGGGTGGAAGGGCACCTGTAGAGGAGGGCTTTGAGAGTTTAAAATTCTTCAACCCACTTCTTCCAGTTCTGGCTCTTTCTTCTTCCTGCTCAGGGGTCAAGATGTGAGTGTCCAGAGAAAGAGACAGAGATGCTGAGGTGAGAATCTGAGAGGCACTCTTCACTTCCAGGAGCTGCTAGCTGGATTTTCATAGATCTTAGATGAGAGAGAGGGGTAAATAGTTGGGGGGGGGATATTACCTTTTGACATCTAGGGTTTGGCTAGACTCCTTAAGCTTATCTGTTCCACAGATAAACTCTGACCATATTTGGTGGTGTCGTTTCAAACCTGACTAAACCTGTAGGCGCTCTGAGTCATCCAGACATCCTCGGTGGAACCTTACTGCTGTCTAGAATGAGGGTTAGTAAACAGGAGCCCTGTTCCCTTATTCCCAGAAGAATGAATAAGACTTTTAAGTGTTCCAAAAAAGGAGACAATGGGACATTTTCAAGAGCGGACTATTGGCTTGTGGGCGCTCATTTGCCCAACAATGGAATGGTGTAAAGAGAAGTTTGAAGAGGTCCCTGGGCTGCCAGGGTCTCCCTAGGCTGCAGGAATTTATCTCAGCATTCATGAATAGGGAATGAGAGCCGAGAAGCAATTGAACCTAATAAGCTGAGGACGCTCTGGGAAACTGACTGCTTCCCAGCCTGTGTGTCCCGTAACCGCCTGGAAGAGGAGGAAAGATGGGGTGCTTTGTCTGCTTGTTTTGACTCATGGCTTCTTTTATCTCCGTTTCCACATAAAGGACTTTGGATAGCTCGAGTCCTAATACGCCAGCCTAATGTTCCTTAGTCGCACCTTTATTGCAATCGCTTTCCTGCTCAGATCTCCAGAATGGCTCCCGACTTCCCTCTATAAATTCTTCTCATTTACAAAATCGCTGCGATCTCTGTGGTGTTGTCTCTTGTGCCTCCTGTATTCCCATTTACACTCCAAAGTACACAGAGTCCCCTGGCTAAGCTGTCCTGAACCAGGTGTTATTTTTAACAACCTGCCGCAGACAGCATCTCCAGGGCATGTGGCATTTCATGAGCATGCTGCCGTACTGTTTAGCAGGGGCAGCCTGATGATCGCCCATTTCAGCTCCTTCCTAGGTGACATTATTTTCATGGCCTTGTAGATGCCTTCCTATGTTCCTGTGTTTTCAGTCTATGACTGGGGCTTCAGTTGCAGGTTTCTAGTAAAGCCTCCCATTTGGGAAGATTGGATTGACTTTTGCAGGAAAAAAAAATCTAAACAGCTTGTGTTTTGTTAACATCAATTCCCAGTTTCGATCAGAATCGTTAGTGACACACAAGTGCTCTGTTTGGCTGAGCCTCGTGGTGGGGATTATGAAGGCAAGCAAGGGCGGCTGGGACTCTGACCAAGCTTTCACAGGTGATGGAATGAAGACCTGTCCTGGGACATTTGAAGTAGATGATAATGCGTTCCCACATGTACAGCCCCCTCACTGTTAGCAGTCCAGTGCATTTACCAGAGGACATAGAACAATCGGCAAAGTATGTGAGCACCTGAGATGCGAAAGCCGCCTGTGGATGTTGCTCAGTGCAAGAGAAGGCTGCAGAAGAATGGGTCACAGTGGCTCTAGTTCAGAAAACTGGGCTTTGATGGGAACTGGTGGCATGCTCTTCAGAAAACATCAAGCCCCACCTTGGTGCACGTGGTATGAAGAGCCACCAAGGACAATTCCTGGTCTCCGAAGTGGTGACAGGATACACAGGCTGGCTCTTGTGCACTGCTGAATTGGTGTCATCGAACCACTGTGTACAAGGGGAAGTCAGTGTCAGCAGTGGCTGGGGATCAGGCCTTAAGCTGGGTATGTGGGAATGACCGGGGGCATGTGGCAGGGATGGTAGGTGTTGGGATCCTGTAAATCACACCCCACAGTTACCAGGCAACAGCCAGGTATGCTCCACCCAGTTACCTCATAGTATAAAGGGGTCTGCTTGCTCCCTCCTCCCTCTCTTAGTCTCTTACTCTCTTGCTTTCTTGTTCTCTTGTTTTTGCTCTCCCCCACTTAATCTTCCTCTCCCCATTCCCTTCCTGGCTTTCTCTCCACATGCTCCTGGCTGGCCTTTACTTCTCTACTCTTCTCTCTTTTCTCTCTCTGTCCCTACTACCCTCTTAACTCCCCCCATGATCTGAATAAACTCTATTCTGTATTATACAGTCATGTGGCTGGTCCTTCATGGGGAAGGGATTCACAACATGGGCCTCCAGAGGCATCTCTCTTGCTCCCATGCCTCTCTGCACCTCTATGAAACATATTCCCCTTCCCCCCATTCTCTTCATCTTTTTCCTAACGTTGGTGCTGATGTCTGGACACATCCTTTCTTTTTTACATACACATCAGTAGGCCCTGAAGAGATGATGCTGATTTCTGCTGTCAACATCACAGCTTCCAGAACCATCAGCATTGCTAAGGTAAACACATTTCCTCTCTATCACCGGTTCTGCATTTAAGGCTCTTTAAACCAGGCACCTTGGACCCTGTAAGGTAGGAATGTAGAGAGGCCAGGGAGGAGAGGTAAGTAGATTAGGAAAGATGTTCCCAGTACAATAACAATGTTGTGGACCAAATGTAGACCTAACCCAGATACCACCCTATTGAGGGCTAAAATTATTTTCTAATCTTCAATCTGATGGCCTTCAGAGATGGGGCCTTTGGGACCTCATTAGGTCTAGATGAGGCATCCAGATGAAAGTCCCCAAAGTAGGGATCAAGCTCTTACAAGAGGAGGATGAACTACTGCAGTGCCCTTTCTCCTGCATGAAAACATGGTTGAAGGATGCCTTCTCCAAGGACTAGATTTCTGAAGAAGAGCATGCAGCCGAGCTTATGCGGTAATTAATCTCCAAAGGTCTATGTAACAAAAAGAGCTTTTCATTAAAGTTCAGTCCTGCATAGGACCACAGTGATGTAGGGTTTCCAGACTCAGGGTGGTTATAATACAAGTGCCTACTGAATGCAGGGCACACCAGAAAGGCTTTTGGAACCACCTGAACTCATCCTCTTGCTCAGGTCTCATTCCCAGCGGCTCACGTGATCATAGAGGTGGGCAAGTCCTGTGATCTGTGGTTGGCAGGGTAGAGACCCCAGAATGGCCCCAGGCATGGTTCTGCTCTGAGTCTGAGGCTGTCAAGTTTTAGACACAGCAGACTCCATGTTTTGGTTTTCCCCGGAAAGGCTGATGTCTAACTCCAAGCAGCCATACAAAGTGACTTGCTCCTACACATCCTTTGTGTTCAGTGCAGATTTTGTTATTGACTGGGTGAAATTTTCCCTCATCAAGGAGGGAGCTCTGCTTTACTTAAGATTCAAATGCTGATCTCACCCAGAAATGTCCCCCGAAGAAGCACCCAAAGTAACTTTGATCTAAGTTTGGGTAGCCATACCCCAGTCAAGTTAAAGTCAACCAAGGTTTCATGTTGTTTTACTTTAAAGTCTAGGATTGGATGTTGCTTCTTCCCAGAAGCCCTGCTTGTCCTGACTCAGGACTACATTGAGGCTCTTGTGTTCGCTCAGCATCCTGTGAAGTACAGTCTTTGCCCAATATAGGAAGCACAGCTTAGCATAAGTACTAGGGAAACCAGGATTGTCAATCACATGGGCCTATTTTCTTTAAGAAGGAAATGACTGACACCTGGTTACCCAGAAGCCTAGGGTGGATGTTGTCTGATAGCCTAGTGACCCTTGTGCTTACTATAGAGCCAGTCTTCCTGAATCTCCTCAAATCCTGGGCATTGATTAGGCTCTAACCCTGCCTTGTCTCTCAGTGAATAGAACCCATCCTTATGAAAGAGTTCACTGGCACTTGGCACCCTCCACCAATAGACTCTATTTTTATACTTATTACCAATCCTTCCTGTCCAGACCTTAGCCCTGTGCTTGCTATCGGCCAATAGAACTCATTCTCATCGTAAAGACCACAGATGCTTTGCTACCTTGCTAGGAGTTTCTATGAAGCTATGCCGAAAGCTTCATCATGGTTATTGTCACGTTGAAACCTATCCCTCAAGGTTGTACTATGTTTAAATGTTTAAGAAGAGTAAACCATGACCATTAAGACTCTCTAGAAATTTTTATCCAGGTGACTGGCTGTACCCAGTTTCCTTTCTCACCTCTTCCTTTCGGGACCCTACAACATCTCAGGCTCTTTTGTACACTGCATCCATGTGTTTCTTTAGTTGTCTGAACTATGCCCTCACTCCCTTAAAACCTGAGCTCAATTGTTACTCAATCACAGAGGCCTTTCTTGACCTGCATTTTTAAAACGTCACCCTTCCCTGTCACTCTGTGCCTTGGCTCATTGCCCTTCGTCTGACATGTATAAGTGTCTTGGTTATTATTTATGTCTTCTCGTGTGTAAGCTCCATGACAGCAGGGACTCTTGCCTACTTTGTTGATCACGGCATACCTTTCTCCTAGTTCTTGAAGGGTACCTGGTTTATTGTGAGCGTTGTGGTTAATAGGGTCAAGAAATGATTGCAAAAAAGTACCTTACCAGTAGGCAGGTAAAACCGGCTATAAATGGTAGGAACAGATTAAAACTAAAGAGCACATTTGACTCTCTAGATTATTTACTATAAGGTTATAATGTACTCAAGTGGTTAATATGTAAGGTTTTAAAATGTTGTAAATTAGGGACTCAGCAGTAGCAGTTTATCACTCACTCATGCCAGGTGTGGCTGCATAAGAGACCCTGCCCCCTCTGTCTGTTTAAACTGTCTGTCTGTATCTCTCTTTCATGTCCTTACTGTAAGACAGCCTTTTTGCTCTAGTCTTCCCCAAATAAACCTCTTGCCCTGGATTTGTTGTGTGTCATAACCTCTCAGTGACTCAGCTTGGCACTAGCCTGAGAAAACTAATGCCTACCCACCCCCCATCCTAACAGCAATAAGCTAAAAGAAACTGCTGAAAAAATATATAAAAGAAAAATAAAATCACAAGTCCATCCCTAAAGCCCTAGTGAAATTCAAGGATTTTTTTGTCTTTAAAATAACAAAGAAATCAATCTCAAAAAAGTCATAGTAAATGTGAACATTAAAAGCCATTCCAAGTAATACCATAAAACAGGAAACAGAAATTGATATTAATTGACAGAAGGAAATTAAAAAGAATGACCACTATTTTATTACTATTCATTTAAAAATGTATTTTAAAATCTCTCTCTCTCTCTCTCGCTCTGTGTGTGTGTGTGTGTGTGTGTGTGTGTGTGTGTGTGTGTGTGTGTGAGTGAGTGTATGTGTTTTATGTGTACCACAGTGTGCATGTGGAGGTCAGAGCAACTTGTAAAACATTTTTTTCTTCCACCATGTGGATTCCAGGGATTGAAGTCAATCGGTTTAGTCTTCTGGCATCTTTACCAACTGAGGCATCTCACTGACCACAGTAGATTACTTTTTGACCTAAACAACATTAATTTTCCATTCAAAGGCCCCATTCAAAGCTATTCTAACTACTGGGTGATCAGCTGTGTGTTAATGAAAAAGTCTTGTTCTTACGGCTGTGGAAAATTGTCTTCCGGGTGCCTGAAAAGACTCTTAAGCTTGGGACTGCTGATATTTTCTGCAGAAGGGTGGGCTAGGGCAGTCATGCAATGTATCTAGTAAGTGTGAGTTCTCTAGAGCTCACAAACAGACCCCTCTCCGGGGGATGCTAATGGTTAGAGATACTAGCTTGTGGAACATGGGCATAGTAAGGTAGATCTCCTGACCTTTCATGCAGTTTTGCTTGTGAGTTAAACAAACAGCAAAACAAAAACAAATGTAACACCATTGAATATATTTGTAAATTGTGAAAGGCCTACAATATCGTCCCTAGAATTACTAAGAAAATCTAAGTCTGTTTTTTATTGCTTTCTTGGATAACAGTCATTTCTCTCTGTCTCTTAAGAATCCGAGATTATTTTTTTTATAAAGTATCAATAGATCATCGTTTCTCTTAGCATAATAGCCAGTGTGAATCCAACAATTATTAGGTTCATGGAAGCTATAATAAATCAGATTTACAATGCTGTAACAGGTTCAAAATTTCACAGAGAAGTATAATAAGGAACTATAAGAAACTCCATGATGATAGTCTCTTCCCCTTCATGCTATTATATGTATGCCATTGCTGCAAGATGCATCTCAGAATGATGGAGTCTTATGCCCATAGCTTCAATAGGAAATAAAATAAAAAACTGAAAATCTCTCTTAAAGATAGAGAAGATGCTGACTTAGATACACCCTTGCCTCCCTTGCAGGTTTTGACTCAGTTTCTCAGAAGAAACTTTAGTGAACATGAAAGAAAATCTGATAATGAACAAACAACAAACAAACTGGAAATCGCCCGAGCGGTGGAGAAGGTGGCTGAAGCCACGTTGGTAAGAGAGATGACATCCCAAGGATGTGCTCATGTTGTAGGAAGGCAGAAAAGTCAAAACCTGCAGCAATTGTAACAGAGGCAACCAGTGCAGGACTTCTTTCCAATTAGAAGACTATGAGCCATCGTCCTGTAGGTTGAAGAGAAAATAAACTGGGAAAGGGGATGGGTGTGGCGTCACTGAGACAAATGGGTGAGAACTAACTCATCAGGGTAATTGCTTAAGAAGGAATAAAGTGCCTCCAGACATCAGTGTAGTCTGAGTTAAAATGTCCAATGGTATCCTCAGGAACACCAGGGCTTTATTAAAGCCAGGACTGCCAATGAATGGCAAAGGATGGACAAGCCATAAAACTAGCAAATAAATGCTCACTAATGATAGCATTAGATCAAAAAAGACACCAATCCCTTCCTAGATACCTTGTAGTTTTTTTTACACATTGTCTCCCATTTTCTGAAAACTGAAGTAATGTTGGGATTACCTAAAGGCACATGTGGTTTAAAAAATCTTCAGTCCTCTGCTTGGCACTGTTGGGAATGTTAGAACCTTCAAGGGTCGAAGCCTCGTGGGAAGTCTTCTGGTGACTGGGAATGTGTGTCCTTCAAGGGTCAGTTAGTCACAGATTCTCCACCTCCTCCACTTTTCATCCTGTCCAGAGACTGACTGTCTGCTCATCGTGTGCTTCCACCAGGATGTGAGGCCTCAGCAAAGGTCAGAAGCAATGGGAACAACCAGTCACAGGCTGCAGTCTGAAGAACGGAGCCCAAACCACCTGACTACTCCCAAGCTGTCTGATACAGTGATGGGCAGCTGACCCACAGAACAGGAACAGCAGAACACTTAGGGTCCTGACAACGACGAGAGTTAAATTGCCATGAGACAGAGGGACAGGAGAAATGCACGGGAAAGTTGGTGACACCAGTGTCTTGTGGTCTGAGAGCCACCACAGAAGCAGTGGCTTAGCACATTATGTAGAACTAGGATAAGGAAGGGCAAATTGTGAAGATGTGGCTGGCAGAGGGGTCTTGCCAGGCACTTGACTGAGCAGACATGACTGGGAAGAAGAGGGTTCAGTGAATAAGGTTTGATTCCACGTAATTCTTTGCTGTCAACTTTCTTGCCCTTGATAAGCATGTCACTCCCTCCCCCCACCCCAGTTTAGTGAATGCATCTTTCATATGGAAATTTAACCATCTTTCAAGAAAGAGAATGAAGGCAGAGTGACACCTTTTCATCTGCTGTTTTTCAAGTCTTTAAAACTTATAAAACAATCAATCGGAGAGGTCTGCTTTTTTTTTTTTTTTAACCCCGTTGGTAGTTAATATTGAGAGCATAGATTATAGTCAGTTTTAGAAGTACTCTCAAGCTTCAGCACTGGCGAATTGTGTCTGATTCAGGAGTAAGTTTAAATATAAAGTACATATGGAAAAGTGTGCTTGTATGTTGCATGCACACAGTTTGATGGATGACCTAGTGCAAACCTGGGTGACCCCTGGACCAACATCAACACTGTCCAACTTACCACACTGCTCAGTTGCTCCCTTCCTTTTCCTCTCCATCACGATCGATAGGTCCAGTTTTTGTTTGTTTGTTTGTTTGGTTATTTGTTTTCTACCTGGGTAGAGCCATCCAGTACAAAATGTATTCTTTTTCTTACCACTGTGAAAGTCATCATGTAGAGGATCATCTGTTCTCACAGTCACTTGTCTTTTCCTCAGTCATAGGAAGAACACTATACTTATCTAGATTAATGCATCGGTAAGGTAGAAGTGAGTCTAACTTCTGATGAGACAGGAGTTTTGTTCAGTCATGGATCGTACATGTTTTTGTTTTAGAAGCAAAAACTAAAGGATTTTTCTCAAACACTTGCCCATAACTTTTGTTTATTCTATAAATATTCTTGTCTATTCACATTATTACCAGAGTTTGGTTGTGTTAATCTGTTATGGCAGGTGTCCTGTGGACTTTTATAATTTTAATTTCCTGAATGAAAAATTCTATTAAGCACCTTTGTTTATGTGAATTAGCTACTGAATTTCCTTTGTTCAGTTCTTCCTAAAGTTTGTTGTTCCTTTGATTTTTTTGTTTGTTTGTTTTTTTTTTTTTTTTTTTTTGCTTTTTTTTTTTTTTTTTTTTTTTGGTCTGTTTTTACTGTTGTACAAGAATTCTTTCTATATTTTGGGCATAACCCCATCTTTTACCATCTATATGATATTGTCTAGTTCTCCCATTTTGTTGTTTTTTAAAATATTTATTGCCCATTGTGCAGCCATCTTTTCATCTCTCATAGTGTCACATTTAACTCTGAAATCCTAGTTATTGTTCCTGGTCTAATTAGTTCCACGTCATCTTTCTGAAGGACTTTTCTACTCAGTGATGCTGAAAGCACATGTCTGGTGTTTCCAGGTGATGCCTCTTTTAACGTTTTACATTTAGACTTAACATTTAACCTCAAGTCGACTGTACTTAGGTACAGACTAAGGGTGACATGGGAAATCCTTGTGTTGCTTTCCAAATTGGCCATTGTATTTTTAATTGAAGAATACATCTCATACAGCTCAGTCTGATAAAGATAGTGGCTAGCTGTGCATGTGTCTTAGCTTTCTGCTTAACTCATTCAAAATACTAACAGTCATTTGGCGTCAATGGAAAATTTGATCCCTAAACTGATTAACAAATACAAAAAGACCAAAAATAATCAAGACGTCACTGAAGAAAAACAATGCAGGAACTGTGTTCTACTAGATATTAAGATTATTATAAAATGTAAATAAAATACGACTAAACAGGAAAAGCAGATAAGAGAAGGGGAAAAACTACACACACACACACACACACACACACACACACACACACACACACAGAGTTCATGTGATATAGTTACACTACAAAACAGTGAAAAAGAGCATTAAAATACTTATAATTAAGCACAGTAACTAAAGTTAGACAGGTGGGTTTGTAGTTAGATACATTAGGAAGATATGTTTTATAAAGTGGTAGCTTTGGGTGCTTAGCAATAGTTAAAAGTAATGGAAAGATACATTCATGATTCAAATGAAGACATGCTTTGCTGGTTCAGACATGCTCAGAACATCTGCCTCATGATGGATGCCTTAACATCAGTAGAGCATCATTTCAGGTGCTTTTGCTTGTTTTTGCTTTGAGGCTTTACTAGAACTTTTGAGCTCCAACCTTCCTAGTGTTAGGAGACACACTTGGCTTAATAGTAGTAGCTTTTAAAATTATTATTGGTAAATGGCTTACCAACCAACCAAGTACTTGGTTATATATTTCAAGGCTAAGACTGAGTAAACATGGTGGGGATATCAGAGATGTAAATAAAGGTTATTTATCCTTCTGAGAGCTGTGAAGCCATATGTGATGAGCAACCCAAATACAGTGGGGGAAAACGTGGGCGCTAGAACGTGATTGAGTCAATGCATGCTGAGTGCTGAAAGCTGTGGGGCACTGGAGGGAAGGTCTCGGGCTGGATCTTGTACTTCCAAAGCAGTTTCCAGAAAAGATGGATGGGCAAGTGTGGTGACACTTGAGATCTGGGTGGGATTTAAAGAAGTGGATGGAGGGAGAGAGATTTGTCAGAAGGTAGTCACTTGGAAATGAAGGGGTGGCTGTGACAGTGCTGGGATCCCGTGCAGATATGCTGGCGCAGATTTCTAAAGCGAATGGGCTAGCATGTGTACACAAGTGAAAGGAGACAGTTCGGGTTCATGGATTTGGTCCACATTATGGAAGCACATAAAAATATTTGAAAACTCACATCAGCGTAAGATGCAAGACTTATAAGGGCACAGGCTGAGGTGTCCCGCTATTATCCCAGAGCAGAGCACCTGGCCTGGGACATAATTCCGGCACAACAGGCATTTGTTGTAAATTAGTGGAAAAATAGGATCCCAAAAGGGACAGGTGGTCTGTGCCCTGCTTTGAGACACAGGAGACCTTCTAATAAAGCTAACATCTTCTTCAACCTGAGATGTTCCCAGGACAGTAGTGGCTACTGCTATAGTTATGGACAATTGTAAACAACACCAAGGTATTATGCACTCCATAGAGAAATGTTTTCATAAGCAAATACTGGTCATTCTTTCCCTTTTTGCAAAAAGAAGCCTCATTTCTGGGTCTTCCATTCCTGTTCCAGCTGTGTTTGGTTGGGTTCTGGAGATTTCCGCCGGATCCTTTGTTTGTTTTCGAGATGGGAAGAGGTAATACAACGTTTGAGATTTCTGCATCTCTTCACATCCAAGGTTAAGCTGATTAAAGACGTAAGAGCCCATCTGTTCATTCTTCTACAAAGAATGATGAAGGAAATATGACGCCCTGTGGGTCTCACCGGATTGAGCTCTGCTAATCACCATTTCCTGGTGGCTGCCACCTGTCCTGGCTCCAACTCAAAGACCCAGAGGAAAAGGTGAACTCTTTCATTAGAGCCTCCAAAGACTGTGGCCTTGGGATCGTTACATTTTTGTCAACATGACACAAAACTAGAGTCACTAGGAAAACAACCCACAACTGAGGAATAGACTCCATCAAATTGGCCTGTGGGCATGTCTGAGGAGAGAGTGCATTTGCTTGATAAATGATTAATGTGCAAGAGGTCCGGTCCAGGAAATGGTACCACCCCTGGGCTGACAGTCCTGGGGTTTATAAGAAAGTAGGCCAAGTTAACCATGAAAAGCATGCCAGTAAGCAGGATCTTCCCATGGCTTCTGATTTAGTTCCTGCCTCCAGGTTCCTGCCCTGCCTTCCCTGTAACTTGTAAGGCAAATGAACCCTTTCCTGCCCAAGTTGTTTTGTGTCATAGTGTTTATCAGAGCAACAGGGGAAAAAAAGCCCTGGAATGTGTTTCTTCTCTTTTGCTTCTTACATGAGATTTTCCTGAGGGGTTTTGAATGTATCAAGCCCAGTGAAGGGGCAAATGGTACTTTTTCATCCTCTGCCTAGACATCCCATGAGTCCCCAGCTATACATGGGACCATGGGACCTCACAGGCTGGACATAACCTCAGAGACATGGCTTAATCCCAGCAGTTTTCAGTGGTAGAAGCTAAGTTTGGCAATGAACTACACAAAGATTTGCAAGTCTCTGATTTGCAGGCCATAGCATGAACAGCTCCGAGTCCCTCCCCTCACTGTCCTTGTATGTCACCAACCTGTTTCATTTTCCTATCCGACAGTGGCTTGTGCCTTGTTTTCAAATCACACTTGTCATAAAAGAAGTCTACATGGCCAGTTACCATCAGGTTACATATAGTATATATAGACCATGTCCGAATGAATCAAAGCTGGGATAATCCGAGATTTGAGGGAGCTTAGTTAAAAGGAATCCTCTTCCAAATGTTTGGCTTCTGATGAAGTTTACACTGAAGGGTGAAATTCAGTGTTTCTACAATACATTACCAAAAGACCTATCAAGCTGACAGACCATCAGAGCTGTGGGCTGCTTTGCAGGGGGCCAGGCCCAGCATCTGGGAAAGCAGAGAGCAGGAAATGTCCATGCAGGAATGGTTACCACCTTGATCAGTGGGAAATACACCTTATGCTGCCCAGTGCTTGATGAGCCATTGAATCTGGAAAGGACAGATCACCTGTCTCCTCTCTCCCACTGCCCTCTCGGGTAAATCAACCAAGGACAGGGAGTGATCAACTTTTAACCCTTCAATTGGGACTGATATCTGACTCCCAATATAATGCTCTTCTTTCCCCTCTTGAATTTGTGTTTAAAATAAAAGCTTATAAAAGTGACATTGGATTGTTCACATCTAGTACACTAAAATAACACTTTAATTATCCTTTCAAGGTAATTGATGACAATTTCCCCTGGGCACAGTGTGGCTGACATAAGTGAATTGGTCCCTCCCCCTTGCCTCTCCCCCAAGAAAGCTAGAGCACACACAACACTGTCTGAGAAGCTCCTGGGGTGTTTCCTGCTTGCCTCAAACTTCTAATGAAAGAAGCAAAGAGGTAAAGCCTTAGGGTGGGGTGGGAGATGGAGGGAGGGAGGTAAAAGTACCAGAGAACAGGAATGTGAGAGACTTTCAGGACTCAATGGGGTTGAGCTTAGCCTAAATTCCCAACAATGGGGAGAGGAAACTTGAAGAGCCCAACTCCAGTAGATAGAGTTTTACCAACCCATAGTCAAAATTTCTCACTCAGAATTATTCCTGTCTAAAAGAACTGCAGGAACAGAAATGGAGAAGAGACTGGAGGAAAGGTGATCCAACGACTGGTACAACTTGGGATTCGTCTCATGCTGAGGAACCAAGAACTGACACTATTACTGGTTATGATGTGCTTCTAGATGGGAGCTTGACATGGCTGTCCTCTAAGAGGCTCTACCAGCAGCTAACCCAGGCAGATGCAGATACTTACACCTAACCATTGGACTAAGGTCAGGGACGCCTATGATTGAATTAGGGGAAGGATTGAAGAAGCTGAAAGGGGGCACGGTCCCATAGAAAGACCAGAAGTTTCAAGTAACCTGGACCCCAGGGAGCTCCCAGAGACTGAATCACCAACCAGGCTGCTTTCATGGCCTGGTCCAAGGCTCCGGAACATATATAGTGGAGGTCTGCCTGATCTGACCTCAGTGGGAGAAGATGTGTCTAGAGAGACTTGAGGCCTCGGGGAAAGGGAGGTGTGGTGACAGGAAGGACCCTATCAGAAGCAAGGTGGGGGAGGAATGGGGTGAGGAACTGTGGGAGGGAAGGATCAGAAGGGGAGGCAGTGGCTGGAGGGAAAGCTACTGCCCAGGTCTCTCCAAGAAGCTCCTGGGATGTTTCTTGCTTGCCTCAAATTTCAAATGGAAAAAAAAAAAAAAAAGCAACAAATAAGGTTGCTAAATGGCATCCTGAAGAATAAGCAAGTGCCTTGGCACTGGTTAGAAAAATAAGAGAAAAACAAAAACAAAACCTAACATTACATCCCACAGGACTCTATCCACAGAGGCCTGAAGGGCAGTGGTAAAATTGGACATTTTCTTTCATAAAATATACTTCACCACTTCAGATAAATTTGTGCTTTCTTCTCAAAACTGTCCAGAAAAAAATTATACTTTACTAGACCAAAGGATTTCCAATTCCTGGATCTGCTCTGCTCCCCTTGCTGTAAAGCCCAAACCAAAAGCCTGTCTTCTCTGTGTTTGCACCCTGACCTGTGCTGAGGGCAGAATCTAAACTGAGCCTCCATCACTGCCTGCTTCTGCACCTTTCCCTGTTGCTCAATCCACTGCCCACCCTCTAACATAGCTTAGATGTGTCTGCTCCTCTCCTTTCACCCACCCCTGCTTCCTTCAGCCTGCCGCCTAAACCATCTTTGGAGAATCAACCAATCAGTTCATCTGCCTTCAAGCGTAAGATGAATTGTATTTTTCACACAGCATCCAGAGGGGTCCTTTAGAGACAGACCTCAGATCTTGTCTCACTTCTGGTAAAATATTCCTGAGGGCACCTCACTGTACGGAGACAAGGATAGTTCAGCCTCAGCTCCTTTGACCTTGTATTTCTGCATCTGACTGACCCCTCGTGTATTTCCTCCAGAGAAGCTCTTCTAAAAACAGTGGTATTTCCACTCCCATTCTTGTATGTTCTCCAGTTTCGAATGTTTCCTAGATACCTCGCAGCATCATATGGAATCCTTGCAGTTATTAAATTGCTCTTTCTTCTCCCACTACATTTCCCCAGTACCTAGATTAGTCCCACGTAGGCACATAGAGAGATTTTAGCCTGTTTACTGAAGGTTGAAAAATGTTGACTCCAAACAAGCATTTGTATACTATTCACAGGAAGACATAATCACACCACTTCCATCCTCACAATAACCTTCAGAGACAGGCACCATGATACCCCTTATTGTAGACATCAGAACAGATACAGAGAAGGTCAAATGACTTGACCAAGTTAAGTTAGAAATGACACAGAGGTAATATTTGCCCCAGACTCTGACTCAGGCTCCTGCAGTCTAATTTACTCAGCTATGCTGACAGATTGGCTGCTATTTAGGTAGGTTCTTCTGACCCGATTTGTCTTTCTAGACTAGAGAACAAGAGTAACCAGAGACTATGAAGAAGGAGGGGTGCTGCTCCTGTGGAGATATTATAGGAACTCTCCCCGGGAGGTCTTGTCACCATCTTCCAGTTCTGTGGTTCCCCAGCTAGGCTCTGCTTCCTGCTAAGCTCTCTACATTCCAGGCAATGTTCTCCTCACATCAGGTGTGGCCTCCTTATAAGGGGAGTAGATGAGGGGAGGGATAGGGAGAGGGCCTGCTGGAAGCTGCAAAAAATCTTGGGTCTCATTGTCTTCCTCTGTAAAAGCAGACCTAAGAGGTCCACTCTGTTTACAGGGTTACTGCTCAGATGATGCTTTATGTAAACCCTGACCTTGGAGGAAGGCTTTTCCAGTCATTTCCTGATTATTTCCTCTGTCCACTCCTTCATTACTCATGAAGGTTAGAGCAACACCATAAACAGACCAGATGGATTCTTGCAATGAGAGGGCACTTTGGCAGAGCTGGGCTAGACTCTGGCATAGCCATTTCCTTTTGGAATTTTTAGAGGTGTTCACGCATTCATATATTTACCTGAGAAACAAAGACAGAGATCCCACTATGTGTCAACCATATGGTCAAATGTTGGGTGTGCATGGGGTTGAGAGATTAATCTAAATGGGGAAAGTAGTGGAAGCTTTCACAAAACAAAACAAAAACGTTAACTAAACTTCAAAGGCTAATTAAGAGTTTTCTAGAAAAGGACTGTCTCTCGTGTTTTAGGCAGCAAGGACTGCAGGGGTTGTGCGGTGCACACCCAGACCCAGAGATCAAATCAAGTGTTACACACCGGGCACATGTCTCCTCTGTGGGGAATGGAGTCTAGATTTCCCTAAGGATGAGGAGAGGGCTCTGAGATCTGTCAAAATGAAGTGGTCTGTGAGCCAGGCCACCTTGTCTGTCCACAGGACGTTTCACACAGTTTATCATATGCATATGGGATCACTGCCTGGGAAAAGAGACCTTTAAAATCAAGAAGAACCATTCATTCGTCTCTGCTGTTCGACTGTGCTGGGGAAACCTCTTTGGAATCAGCTGTCAACTACACTGGCCTGGACACGGGAAACCCAGGAGAGAGCTTGCCAGTGTCCTCCCCTTGACCGGCAGTGTTGCCAAAGATGGCTCTGTGTGCCCTGAAGTCTCTATTGGTGCCAATTATTCAGATGAAGATGTCCAGAGTGACTAGAAAGCATTTGCTGGAAAAAAGGAGAACCAGTCTGGACCAGAAGCCAGGAGCATTGCCTGCCAACTGTGCGGAGTAAGAAGTGGACGCTCCATTTCTTCCTTAGAAGTAACGCTGTTCACAGAGGCTGCCATTCCAGAACAGCTTTGAAACAACAACTGGGTGTGAATCAGAAGAATGGTAATAGTCTATTGTCCACTCCCATTCTACCAGGCTCCAACCGGATCAGTGATCCAAAGGCTTTCTTCTCTGTAGTCCCAGAGTGGAAAACTCTGCCAGGTACAAGGAGGAGAGGCAAGGCTTTAACCAAAATCTATGTGGATGCTAAATGGTCCTCAACCTCCCAGCAAGCTCCCTGCTCTACACACTCTCCTAGGGCAGAGGAGTTAAGAGCTGAGCAGACTTCTCGGCAGAAAAGTGCCTCTATCGCTGAGAAAGCTCAGATGGAAGGCAGGCTAGCTCGTTCGTAAAGTGTGACTGTTAGCATGTTAAATAAACATTTACAAAAAACGGAACCTGCTGGACAGTTAAGAGTCTGGCATGTGTTTTTTTCCCCTTCACTCAAAGAGCTCAAAATTGCCTTAAGTGGAGTTTAATTGAAAAAGTTCACCTCAAGAGTGTGATTAAGCCTGGAAAATATTAGCCAACAGGGGAATTCTTCATAAAGTTATGACTGAGTGGAAATACTGTGATAATGGAATCCTGTGTGTAATGGGCACCATTAAAATTATATACATACATCTCTGGATATCAACAGGTAAGTTAGTTACTAGGTTACTGTTCTGTGACTGGTTCCTAGTGATATTAGAAACCACAGACATATAGCACTAGGAATCCAAGTTCCTAGACAGAATTACGGAGGTTTGAGAATATTCCTGTTATAATTACCCAGGCATGGTCATTCTATGCACAGGTTGTGCCTGCATAATTGTGGATAACTTGATTGACACATCATAAATCCATAGAATATCTAAATAGAAAAAGAATTGTAATTCTCTAGTTTGTCCTTTCTACTAAACTCATAAAGGCACACATAACAAGGAGAAATCCTGAATACACTCACTGCCAGACTCGTTAGGTGATTCCAGATTTGAAGGATGTGATGGTGTTCAGATGCTATGAAAAAATACCCGAAAAATTCACTTTAAAAGGAGAAAAGATTTATAGTTTTGTTCATCACTTAGGATATTTCAGTCCTGTTTCATGGTTGAATTCTTTGTATGATGCCAAATCAACTTTATGGGGGGGGGCGGGAATATGTTACAGATACAAAGCTTATTATCTCAAAATGAGAGAGTAGAGAGGAGGCAGGACCAGCTCTCACTGTCCCCTCTGAGAACATATGTATCGTGCATGATCTCTCTTTCTTCTACAAGGAACCACCTCCTAAGGCTTCTACCACCTCTAAATAGCACCATCAGTGGGGACCAGACCTCCAACACAGGGTCTAGAGAACCTCCGTGATACAAAAGGGTCTAGGCAAGGTTAAGATACAGGTGTCATATCCAGATACTGGCTTTTGCTGGTCTTCTCCTCACTCAGCTTCTAGACTTGGGTTTCATAGAGGACCTCAGAATTATTTTGAAGTAAAGAAGAGCATGGGGGTGGAAGGTAGGTGAAGGTACTAAATTGGTTGTATCTTGAGAGATGGAATCGAGGGAATGCTTCTCAAATTTTACTGTGGACCAGGAGGACTTCATGATATAGAGCTTATGATGTTAGCTCAGTGGTATTAAGAGCCTGCACACAATGCTGAGGTGACTGCTTTCAGAGATCCTTTTGAGTAGGGAGGAGCAACGGAGGACTTGTCTTAAAACAAGATTCGCATGCAGATACTGAGAGTTACTTTGCTTCTAACACGATGCAACTCATGCAATGTCTTTGTCAAGACTGATAGAATTTGGGGATGATAGTGGCAATTCTCTCAGCCAACTGTCTTCCAGTTTGGGAGCAGGGTCCTTGGGAGGTAATTAGAAGAGGTCATAAAAGTGATAGTGTGCAAAGCTTGTAAGATGAAGACAAGCTCTGACCAAGACACCTTATGAAAGAAAGTGTTTAATTTGGGAATCACAGCTCTACAGGGTTAGAGCCCGTAATCACCATGGTAAGGAACATGGCAGCAGACAGATAGGAATTGTATTGGAGCAGTGTCTGGGACCTTACATCTTCATCCACTAGCATGAGGAAGAGAGAACAGACTGGGAACCTGTGAGCTTTTAAAGCCTCAAAGCCCACTCCCCAGTAACACACCCTCTCTGATAAGGCCACACCTCTTAATCTTTCTCAAATAGTCCCACCACCCATGGACCAGGTAAGTGTTCAAACCTATGAGCCTATGGGGGCCATTCTCATTTAGCTCAACAGAGCTAATAATTTTGCTCTGTCTCTCCCGGGGCTGCATCAAGAGCAAACACTAACACTGTGCTCTTGGAAGTCCCAGGTCTCCGGCCAGGCCATGAGCTATATAAACTTTTGCTCTTCATTAGCCAGTCTCTAGGGTTTTGTTATAAAACCAGAAATGGACAACAGCAGATATGACCTATTTGAATGCTTATGGTTGTTAAACTGAATTCTGTCATCAACCCTTAGTCTTTGGAATGTCTCAGAATGTAAGATACATCTTTGTCAAAGTTCTACACAGAGGTGTCTTTCTTTAACTGTACAAGTCTCTTGTCAACTTTGTGGTTCCAACAATTATCTTCTCAAGCACTTTTCTACTCTTCATCCGTGTTGGTGGCATAGAGGTCACACAATATGTCCTGGTCCCATGGAACACTGAGCCTCACATTTTGTTTTGTTTTGTTTTTCATGGAATAATCTCTATTGTTCACTGTTCTGTCTTCTAGTTCACAGATTCTTGTCTCTGTTCTATTTTCTTGTTAAGATCTCTTGCTGGGGAATTTTTTTTTTGTTTTGTCTTTGTCTTCTTATGTTTGTATTTGTTGCACTTTACAGTTTTAAACATCCTTTTGGGATCTGTCTTTGCTCTGGCTCTCTTTCTTCTCTCACCGTCTTAGGCAGATTTGCTATCATTTGTTCAAGAACATTTATTATGGCTGCTTTAACGTTCATGTGGTCACCTTAAGGTTAGTGCTTCCTTGCCCCACTGGCTTGAAATATTTGCTTCTTGGTATAATAGGTGTTTTCATTGTTGTTGTTTCTGAATCCTGGAAACATGTGTATTTTGAAATGAGGCCTTGAGCCTCATTTTAATATGCAGTCCCCAGTTTGCATTGGACTCTGACTCTGCTTCATTGTGAAAAGGGAGCTGTGAGTTTGTTTTACTCAGAGGGAGACACAGATCCAATTGCCAACTTGGCCCCTGCTGAGGACTAGGATTCTGGGCTCCTCTGACTGTTGGCGGGCAGAAGTTCCAGCTCTATGTGTGGTCTCCACAAAGACAGGCTTGCAGAACTGATGTCCCGTTACTTATCTGGACTTTTTGCATAGCCTCACTGGGAGGGAATGTCTAGGTCCCCCCTCAGCCCCGACTGCTGCCCATGGGGACACATTGCTTCCTATGTTTTCTGGTTGACATAGAACAGTTACTGCCCTAAAGGTTTCCCTCCGTTCTATGCCCTTCCTTTCATGTGGCTGTGCTGTGTGAGCTTCTCACAGAGGCTGCTTTGGGTTTCCGGCAGTTGCTGTTTTCTGGCTTTGAGCCTCACTCTACATAAAGCTAAAAAGGCCAGGGCACAACTCATGAGAGATGCCTGGGCAATGGGTCTTTGCTTCACCTCTCAGTTTTATGCCCAGTGCCCAGGGCCTCTTTTTTTGCATCTGAATGCAGAGTGTGTGATGTCTTTGAGGTGCTGGTGCCAGACAACTGCTCTTTTCACTTAGCACTGTGATTCTGAGAGCCATCCATGTTGACAGCTGAAGACGTGGGTTCTAGCTCACTTCCAAGAGCTTTCTCAGTCATCTTCTTAGCTCTTGTCTGGTTAATTTTTCACGGGGCTCTTTCAAAGGAAGCGTCATCTCAAATGGCAGAGACAGACACTTTTTGTTTGAATGCCACAAGACAAGAAACTCAAAGCACCATTCGTCCCGTCGCTCAGCAGCAGCATTGAGATGCAAGCCTTGGCACATTTTGCTCTTTTCTTCATGACACAGCAGTAGCTCCAGGCTTCACACACAGAAAAGGGAATCCCCCGCCCCCTGTGTGTGTGTGTGAGAGAGAGAGAGACATCCCCCAATGTCATGTGCACCAGGACTACATCATATGCTAAGGACAGTGCATCATGAAATGGTGACACCTTTTGATCCCTAATTCTCAGGCATTTGTAGACAATGGCAGACAATAATCCAGGCGTAAAGACCATCTAAGCATTGTCTTGTGCAGATCACACACACACACACACACACACACACACACACACACACACGCCCATAAAACTGGCCTTATCCACAATTTTAAATGGAGGCCACAGCATCTTCCAAGGCCCTAGATGTGATGCTTTCCCTGCACACCAGGATCTAGTTACCTCAGAAGTTGGTACTTTTGGACCAAAGCTACCGAAGCTACGTGGGGGAAGCATCTCTAAAAGAAGATGTGTCTTTGCTGAAAAATGAGACTCATCCTCCTGAGCACATCACACCCATGATCCGAATGTGCCCTGAGCTGCCTGTGTTCCCTCTGCTCCATCCTCAGAGGGAGGTCTTCTTTGAGTCAATTTTCTTAGTGAGAAGATGTGACCCTCTGACAAGGTCCTCTGCTATTAGATAACATGCTGTAACTTACAGAAGTGGTAAAGATTTTGTGGGAACACAGACAAAGTGTGTACCACAGCTTTTGAAGCTTACAGATGCACATGTGTGTTACACTCTTGGGCGGTTAAGGAGCAGAAGTACTTTCTTGCTTTCTTGTTCTAATTTGCACTAACTCTTAGTCTGTCTTTCAGCTGTAATTTGTAGAAGGAGATAGTTTACACACACACACACACACACACACACAGAGAGAGAGAGAGAGAGAGAGAGAGAGAGAGAGAGAGAGAGAGAGAGAGAGAGAGAGAGAGAGGAGAGCAGAAAAAGGAAAGGGAGAGGAAGAGAAAATTATTTGAGAAAAATAAAACACTTTCCCTATCAATGTCAAAATTGAGATTGAATGTTTAAGCATTTTACAAATTGCCCTAGTTAGGGTTACCTTTGTTGTGATGATGAAACACTGTAACCAAAGTCACTTGGGAAGGGGGGAAGGGTTTATTTGGCTTTGCTTCCACATCATGGTTCACCATAGAAGAAAGTCAGGTAGAAACCTGGAGGCAGGAGCTCATGCATAGGCCACGGAGGGATGCTGCTTACTGGCTTCCTCCTGATGGCGATAGAAGCCAGGACCACCAGCCCAGGATAGCCATACCCATAATGGGCTGTCCCTCCCCTTTATCAATCACTAATTAAGAAAAATGGTCTACAGGCTCCTCTACAGCCCCACCTTATAAAGACATTCTCTCAATTGAGACCCCCTTCTCTCTTGTGTCAAGATGACATAAAGCTAGTCAGCACACAGACATTGTCTGAAACTGTAGATAGGTTAATATGGTGCTAAAATACAAAATAATTTGAGTAAAGTGGTTTGACCAATAGGAAATGAGTGACGTCATTGGGAATAGGGGGCAGAGCTATGAGGGAGAAAGAGCACGTTTGGCTGAGAATAATATTCACATTGGGGTAGGAAGTGTGGGGGAATTTTAAGATGGAAAGAATATATCAGAAGGCCTTCATTTTCCTCTAGGTAGTCAGAGGACTCCTCAGGGCAGATTACAGAAGGGAGCTTGAGAATGCCCTGCTACCCAGCAGAATGCCCCTGTTAGACCTGTTAGTGGAAGAGAGCGGCAGTAGACATCTCTCAGCTGATTCTTCTGCCATGTTTCCTGAAAGGGTATCATAGTGGTACCTCCTGGGATGTATTTTCACCTGAAGACCTGAGTGGGGAAGAGGTTACTTCGGAGTCCCCAGGTTGCAATACCCTTCATTTCTCTGTGGTTAGTGGTTGAAGGTTCCATCTTTTCACTTCATTAGCAGTTATTCAGATCCTGGAAATTACCTGTGTGTGTGTTTTTTTTAGAATCCACCGTGGGTCGTAGGTGACATCACAGCCTATGCCATGTGGGTTTTCCAATCTGTATGCCTTCTCTTAGGTAGTAAGCAGGGCCTCTCTAGTGACTCTAAACTCGTGTTGCATAATAGTTTCCTCCTCCTCCGAGATTGAAACTTTGCATCCTGTAAGGAAGCTCCTTAAGTAGGAAGGTAAACAACTTAAAAACAGCTTCATGAAGTTCCTGAAATCTATCAGATCTACTAGGCCCCTCTCTATTGGAGTTTAATGGAAGCCGAGAGTCCCTCAAAGACTAACTGAGCTAAGTTTCGAAGAAGACTCTGAAAGCATTCCAGATTCTTGAAAGCAGACACCAGCTAAGCTGCCTGGAAAATATTTAGACCATCTGAGTCACTTAAAAAGGAGACACTCTAATTGGTTGTGACATCTATAGGCAACACAGTGTTCTTTGTGAGAAGTCACCATGCTGGAATGGACTTTGGTTATAAAGCTGACTTGTAAGTAACCCTCAATCATATTCCTGTAAGTAATTCCCATAAAACTCTCCGGTTCCTCAAATTGGACTTTGGTGGTATCTGTACTTTGGTGTGTACTTTGAGGGCTTCCTATTTGAGGTAAGTAAGATAGGTGTGTAACATATCCCCAGGGAAGGTTTGCCACAGAGCATCTAGTTACAGAACTAACCTCTATTACCTTTGCTTCATTCCTCTGGCTAGAAGTATGTCATAACCACTGTCCACACAGGAAGAGAGATTGACACAAAAGGTATGAATAACAGAAAGTGCGAGTCCTGAGGGACCACTTTAGACCCTACCTGTCATAATTCTGACTCGTGAGTACAAGGTCCCCCTAGTGTTTGCTGTTCCTGACTACAGAGGTGATCTTTCTCAAGGCCACTCATTCCCAAGGCATTTCTTTCACTGCAGGTCTCTAGGTCAGGGGCTCATTTCCAGGTTAGGACTTCTTCTTCTTCTTCCCCTTCCTCCTCTTCTTCTTCCCCTTCTTCTTCTTCATCTTCTTCTTTCTCCTCCTCTTCCTCCTCCTCCTTTTCCTCCTCTTCTTCCTCCTTCTTCAAAATGCAGAGACATTGTGGCAATTAAGCAAGAGTGTTGCTGAGTCATTTTAATCAGAGTTTCCCACCATTGCCTCACCAACACGAGTCTTTTCTCTTTGTTTTCAGCACCTCTGAGGATGAAGCATCACCAGGCTCGAAGGAATGCAGAAGGGATGTGGGATCAACAGAGAGCAAGGCAACAGAACGACAGTAGAACACAACGGGTGTTCTTGTCTGACAGGCTTTGGCTAACTGAGCAAAATAAAAAGCTGTTTGGAAATGAGAATTTGATCAAATGCCAGTTAGAAAGCAAATGTTATAAATAAACACCAGAAAGGAACAGAACCAAGTCACTATTATGATTACATGTTTTGAAAACAGAAAAGTCAATTTAAGTTTTTCTTTGCTCCATGCCTCACACTGTGTGAAATTTTGGAGGGGATCAGAACACATGCTTTTTTCCTGGTCTCCATGTCTTCTATTCTTCCTCAAATTACCTTCACAATGCTGTATCTATACATCCAAACAAATAGACAAGTGAAGAGATTAATGATCTGACCTTTGACCTTTCAAGTCTTTATTTCAGAGCCCAGGGGAAATGCATTTCTGGGCCAATGGAAATCCTAAAACTGTCTCTGATAACTTGGTATTAAAGATAGTTCCATCAAATGCTTCTTGAAGCAATGTGAACCTTGCCCTTCTCCTGACCCCAAGCTCCTTAGTACTTACCTTCCTTTCTACCCATTAAAATGGATTATTTTCAGTCCCTGCTCAAGCATACTCTGTGTTTGTAGCAAATACTCGAAAATTTTAACTGGCATTTATTAAGCATCTACTACACCAAAGCCTGGACTTACTGTCATAAACCATCATCACTATCTTTGAATATTCTTAGAAGAATACCCATACAATTTCACATCCTCCCACATAATTGTTTTATTACCCTTACAAATTGTGTATGTACAATATTCAGTTGTTCATTTGTGCAAGGAATAATATCTGAAGATTAAAGCTGAAAATCTGTAACTTTGATAGTCAAAACAAATGAATCTTGGATGCTTTCTGTATTTTTCCTTACTGTAAAGGAACGAGTTGTCCAAAGAACGGGAATTACTGGGGTTCAAACCCAAAAGCTGATAGGTAATAAATAGATGGATAGACTCATCTTCCCATTGGGAAAGTCTTCTTCCCATCTAATCCTCTAATAATATAACAAGCGTTTAGAGTAACAATGGTATAAATATTGATTTTTTTTTAGTACAGAAAAAATCTAGAACAATACAGTGTTGCGTCAGAGGACAAATCCTTTCTGTTACCACTGTCCAAAGATGGCTCCCTCTGTACATGTGCACTGTTTCCTGTGTCAAGAAGAGCTTGAGTATAGAGTGGCCCTGGAAGCAAGAGAAAGATGGGGATCTTTGTAAAAAGACAACCCTAGAGGAGAACCAAGGCCCCCCACCTGTGGCTTGTGGAGTTTGCATCTGACAGTCAGCTCTATGGATGCATCCATTCCAACTCTGAAGTCAACAGAAGAAGCAGAATTGCATCCATACACAGCCAAGGAATAAAATGCTATGGTTTCTTTAATGCACTATCTTCTAGGTGACCTTGTTAGGCTGCTGTGCACAGCCCATGAACCCCTGCTTTCCCTGTGAACCTTTGCTAGATGGTCTTTTTTTTCCTTTCTTTTGAATTCATCCCTGAAGAGCATCAGGATTAATCCAAGACTGCCCGTAGAGGTTTCAAGTTCAGGCTCCCTTTCATCCATATGGCAAAGGACCATCTCAGGACGTGGGTGGGGCTCAGGGGAAACCAGCAGCCAGCCAGTAGACTGGGACTTCAGTTTTTAGGGAGAAGGGCTTTCTTTACTTTGGTTTTGCTGGTCTCTTTTTTGTCAACAGCAAAGCGATTCACTTTGGGGGTCACAGTTAATTATGGACCCCAACAAGACACCCAAGGAGGTTGCTTTTGCAAATCCACATACATGGTTGACAGTCAGTGGTTTCAGGAACAAACCAATGGGGCTGCCATGTTTCTGAGGTTGTGCTTTCTCCTCACATGCTCCATTTATGGTGTAGCAGGCATACCTCCCTTCTTTTTGGAGCCCAGGGACTGTGACAAACCACAAGGACATCTGATTCTATGTCATGATTATGTCATCATGCTGTTAATTTATATACCCTAGATTATATTTTTATGGTCTGGTTTGCACTCTCTCTCTTCCTTTTCTGCTTGATAAAATTTTGAAAGGACATCTGTTGTGCAAAGGATGACTTTCCCCCCCAGGATGCTATCACATCAGAATGTGTGATAGTAATTTTTCTTAGGAAATAGCCTCCCCTATCTTGTCAAGCCAGGCTTTGACTGAGGAAGGGTTCTTTTAATTCAGCTGCTGTTTTCCTTTGCCATTGTTTGCTGGCTGGATGAATAGTCCCATCTCACACCTCATTCCTTATACATTTATCTTCTGTTCTGAAGAAGGTAGTCTGGAGTTTGGGTCCTGGTCAGAGTCTACTGAGGAATTCCAAAGTAGTTTTTACAAGGTTTTGAGGATGAACATGCCTTCATTATTCCCAGAGACAAAGATTTAAGGGCTTTCACTCCTGCCTCTAGAGTCCTGCAGTATCCAGCTGAGGTTTTGCAACTGCCATTCATTTTGTAACTTCCTCTTTTCCAATCTCCAGAGGCATCTTAAAGTGGCATGGTAGGGAATACTACAGTCACCTAGTGGGTAGGGGGCAAGGATTCAATCAGACACACATAGGAGAGGGCTCTTTAGTAAAGTCTTATCCCTTCCCTGTGCCATCAGTTTTGAAGTTGATAAGCCCCGATGTGTGGGTACACATCTTCCCGTTCTTCATGAAGCAGAAGCAGAGGAAAGGGATGTACAGAGGAAATGCAGACACAGCGAGCCATCAACCACAGAGAATCAACCAGATCTGCCAGCCCCACATGGTATGCCCCTGAGCATACATGTGACAGGAAGCACACTTACCATGGAACACAGTGACTTCTTGTAAAGATATAGAGAGAAGAGGAAAGGGGGTGTGGGGCGGCTTCTCAGCATTTGTGACTGAGACCTCCTTTCTGTGTTCCTCAGTTGAATCTCTTTCTAGAAGTGCCCTCCCCTAAGCCACAGGCTTCAAGGCTGTCTTCCAGGCAATGATTCCCATTTTTTTTATCCATCCTAATCCTTTCTTCAGACACTTGATGTGCACACGCACCAATGGGTGATTGTATACTTCCAAGTGCTTGTCTCAAATTTAATCTGACCAAGACGGAGCGTTTTATTCTCTCTCTCAAACATGCTCCCCTCCCCACACTAAATTCTTCTAGTAAATAAGAGTTGTCATGAAAACAGTTTATAACAGAACAGGATTCTTCTCATTTTCCAAGTACCTTCATCCTATCTGGGACAGTGTGTGGGCACCTTGGTTTAAATCTCCAAACGTCTTTTTCCATTCGTTTTCATTCCTCAGGTTATGCCATCGTGATGGGTAGGTCCCAAGGACAGCTTCCGGAGTGAGTGGCCATTATCTTTCCCTCATTGCCTTTCCCCATTATTCTCTATTTGCCACCCACATGCAAGTTTGATAATGCCACTTCATGGTGACGGATCTTTCCGTATCATCTTTTGTTCTTGCACTGTGGTCTCCGATGCCTCATCAGATGCACATCATCTATTCAACCTAGTAGAGGGCAGCACAGATATCCTTGAGGAGAAGATTACCCATGTGAGGAGAGAGAGACAGAGAACGGGGTAAAAGTACACTGAGGACGGCCAGTGAACTCCAGATGATAGAAAAGCCGATGAAGCGTTGTCTCTGTATTTCCAGCCATGCTCGCCCTTGGAGGGTGGACTCTGAGCTTCCAGCTGGCTATACCTCAGCATTTCTAATGGACTAAGCCTTGTCACATGGCCTGTGGTACTTTGCTATGACCGTCCTGGTAAACTCATGTCTTCACTCTCAGGCAATCAGCCTCCTTTCCCCCTTCTTGTTCAGCAAGCTCACTAGTAGGGCCTGGTATTAGCCACACCCTTTCTTTGGAATGGTGTGCTGTCCTTTGTGTCAGTCAAATGGCAGCTTAAATGTAGCCTTTTCAGAGAGGACTTCTCAGGTGGGGGTCCAGGTTAGCCATCCTTTGCCATCTTTCCCACAATTCCTTGCACTCTGCCTTGACTTTCCACTTCGGATCTGATGCCACATGAAATTGATGCCACATGGAAATTTCCTCACTCATTTCTTACCGCCATTGACCACACCATGGAAACCCATATCACACAGTACATTTCTTTCTTCTACTTAGGAGAGTATCTGAGATTAGTAGATAGTCCATGAGCATTGTGGGAACAAGGAGAGTTATTTAAGAAATTTGGTTGCCGTCAAAGTGAAACTCGTTTTAGCTGGGTCCTTGGCAGAGAGAGGGTAAGACTTTCAGTGGAGGGAGATAGGATTTCTCCCAGGATGCTTGTCTTCCTCTGGAGACAGGATGGGTCGCCCCTGTTCAATGTCTAACCTTTGGTGGAAGGGGTAATGCTTGGCTGTGCTTCATCAAGCCCATCCCCTTTTCCTCTGTAAATATTTATGCTGTATAAGCTGCCCCTCTCTCAGGTCTAGGGGGAGCCTGGGCAAGCCACACACTAGCACTGGGTCTAATGGAGACATTGCAGTACCATTAGCACAGATGGTTGTCATATGTATGCAAATGAGGAACAAATTGAATTTGGTGTCCCTTCTCACCAGCTGTCCCATCAAGGAAGGCTCCCAGAGCAGTGGAAGGAAAAAAAGAAAGAAAAAAAAAGCTGCCACCATGCCACTAATCTGTCACCACAGATTAATTACGACCAGCACATTAGTCACCATTTGTTTTTAGTACAAAGGGAAATATCTTGTTTTTCAAGTACATCCTGTTAAAAGGAGGTGTTCGGCCTTGTAGAAACAAGGCCTCACAAGGGCACGAGGCTTCATTAGTTAAGAACAAGGAGCGTGAAGACCGAGACCCCTGTCTGCAGGCCTCCATCGGAGCTGACTGCTGTGCGCACGCGCATGGGGACAGTGCAGGGCAGCCAGCCGAGTCAGATGTAGAGATCGCCAGGCTTCTCAGGTTCCTCTGACCGGCTGGATTCCCAGTGAGACAGGAACTGATTGCACCAGACAATGGGCCAGAATTCCTGTTACTCTTATCTGTAGAAGTGCAGTGAGTAGTCGGTACTAACTGGGGACCCAAGGGCTCAGATTGTAGTTCTGAATCTGGGCCTCATTGTTACATACATGTCTTAGTAGATTGGGGGTTTGGGTTGCTAATGTTCTTTCTCATCTTCTTGTTCTGTTGTTATTATCACTGTTGTTGTTGAATAGTTTGAGCCCCAGGGTCTTGTCCACAGAAACCCAGCCCTGTACCACTAGACTACATCCCAGTCTAGACTAGTGGGCTGTTAATATTTATTTTCAGAGTCAGGAAGCCCTTGACATTTCAGATAATGTGCTGGACCTCATGCTCATAAGTTGCACATGGTCACAGTATGGGCTGCACTAGACTTGTTGTTTTGTGGAAGTCTTTCTAGGCAGACATATTAAGGAAGTTTGACAGATAACATTGATTTCCCACTTCTTCTATGCACGACTGTGAGGACAGTTTCACACACGCCCTTTTTGACTTGGACTCTCGGGTTTAGCCACTTGTTTGCTGACTCTCCCCTTCAGTGTTTCTTGGGCACCATACTTGGTAATGAACAGTTAATGGTGAAAGAAAGGGACAGTCTGGCTTTCCCTAAAAAAGGCAGGCATAGAAATGTCGGGTCTGGTTGAAAGTACTGCCTCCAGCAGAGACCTGCATGGTAATGGGAGAGCGGCCAGCAGGAGATTCCACCTGTTGGGAGTAGATGATGCTTCTCTGAAGAGGTGCCAGTTGTATCAGGAACTGAAACACGATTGGTGTATGCACCCAGCAAAGAGGAATGATAGAACCTTCTCTTGTAATGAGGCAAATAAACCTCAGGAAACCTCAGGGGTATTGTGGTGACCAATGTATCAGACAGGAGAATTATTGGAGGCCCCTGAAGAAAGACTGCCTATCTCCACAGCAATGAGAAGTCACTGCCGGGGCTTATCCGGTGAAGAAACATCATCAGATTTATATTTTAAAGAGACCCCTGATCCTCAACATTAGAAACAGCTCTCGTGTCTTGCAGTGGGCTTGACAGTTGAGGGATTTAGATTAAGAGCCAATCATCCCATGATGCACACAGGACACTGTGCACCAAGCATTATTCTTCCACAGAGTAGTGTTTTGTTTTGTTTTGAGCCGAAGGGAGCCAAGAGCATTTGAATCAAGTTTCCCACAAGTGTATCTTTAAAGGGCTCAAGACCGGTCGGTCTTTGAGAGTCAAGAGGTTCACAAGTGAGGCTAACAATAACGGACAAAGGGCTGCAGGGAACAAGACGTGTGTGTATTGGAGACTCTTGTGCTGGGAATGAATCATAGATGGAAATTTAAGCTAGAATGGCTTTCAGCTTGTATCATTCCCCTGCACCCCGAGTCCAGCCAAAGAGCTTCTTGTTGGCAGCTGCATTGGCGGAGAAACGAGAAGCTTCCTTTCAAAGCACACAATTAATATAAATTTCACATGAAGGACAACCAATTACTTAATATGCTGCGAGAATATAATACAGCAAAGGAGGCCCATTAGAACAAAGTTGTATCAAAGGCAAGCATTTTGCCTGGCATATGGTATTGGAAGAAAGGGGCAATTCTAACCCTGGCTTTCTAGAAAGCAAAATTTGTGTGCAGAAGCAAAATAAAGGTATTTTAAAAAAATGGAAGTGAGTAAATAATTATGGTGGCTGATTTTATCCCCCAGTTTGAGTGGGCTTGGGATGCCCAGAGGTGCTGGTCAGCTTTAGTCAACCTAAAACAAACTACAGTCACCTGGGAAAGCAGAACCTCAACTAAGGAAGCGCCTCCATCAGATTGGCATGTGGACATTTAAAAGGTATTATTATTAACAATTGGTGTGGAAGAGTCTGGACTTTATAGGTTGAACAAACCCTGGGGAGAAAGCCAACAAGCAGCATTTCTTTATGGCCTTTGCTTCAGTTCCTTCCTTGAGTTCCTGCCTGGTATCTCTCAATGATGGACTACATACCCTGGAAGCCAAGTTGCTCTTGGCCACTGTCTTTATCACAGAAAAAGGAAGCAGACTGAGACATTAGCTAATGGATACCTCATTGCTTCTGGATATTTGTGAAGATATTTGGGTCAGTGGACTGAAGAGGGAAGAGCCATCCTCACCAGTGAGCCAGGTTCACCCGGCCTCATGAGCACAAACCGGAGTCAAAGGGAAGAAGAGGAAAGTTTATCTTGAGAGAATCAGGGCTGTGTGACCTTGGCCAAAAGGGAAGTGCTACCCCAGCCTTCTAACTCTGGACCTACGCCAGGCTCCTCTCAGTCCCCAGTTTCACCAGGCTCCTTGATGGTTAGCTCTCAGACTTGATGACACCACCAATTCTCATAATAGGTCTTTCACTTCCCCCTCTTTCTGTAATTGGTCCTATTTCTCTGGAGAACACAAAGCGTATATTAGGGAAGAATGTTTTTTTTTTATAAAAAAACTCACATTTACAAGTTTGAATTAAGAAAAGTAAGGAAAAAGGCATGTAAGAGATATTTATTAGATATTTACTAGATATGTTTATGGGTCAGTGGTTAAGAGCATTGACTGCTCTTCAAGTGGTCCTGAGTTCAATTCCCAGCAACCACATGGTAGCTCACAACCATCTCTAATGGGATCTAATACCCTCTTCTGGTGTGTCTGAAAAGAACTATAGTACTCATAAATAAACAAATATTTATAGTAGTCATTAGATGGAATCTCTCTCATCTTTCTACCTATAAATTTAAAAGCTCCCTTGTGTAACTTCCATGTTCTGTATTTTCCATCTAGTTTTGAGTGAAGAGGGCTCCTTGCTTTTACCAAAGGCCCACAGTGCTACTCACTATCTGACTCTAATTCCTCATGCTTTGTGAGGGACATGCTGCAGGTACCACAACCTTCTTGTTTGTCATGAAATGCTCTCTCTTTAGCTGAATTCCCATTAGTACAAGAAAAAGATCACATTCTCCGCACATCCAGTAACAGACACTGCCTCTTTGACATCCGCCTATTCAGCCCAAGATTCAGAATGGTTTGTTCACAATGCCTACTTCCACTCAGACTCCATCTGATCTGAGCTTCGTCTCTGTCATCTGACAAAAACCATGTTGAGGTTCTAAGCGGCCTTTGTGTTGTAGTTGTTTTTCTGACCTTCTCTGATTTGCTGAGTGGCATTTGATACCGTTGACCTTGCTGCCTCTCTAAGTCCTTTGTCTTTGGCCTTCCTTTTCTCCCCTGGCCTCTGCCAGGATCAATGTCTAATGGGGAACACTTTAAGCATTGGCCTGGATTCTTCTTTCCCCTTCAGATGGACTGTTCCCAACTTTGCCTGCTGCTGGAATCATTTTAGGGTATTGTTTACAAAACACAGTCATGCCTGATCTTGTGGCAGGGGGATTGGAATCTCCAAATGTAGAGCTCTGATAGATAGATCTTGAAAGTCTCGAGGGTGACCTTTATGTCACTCAGAGTAGAAAACCACTTTCTCAGTTGATAACACTTGGTGGGCTTGTTTTGGAAACTATTGTCAGAATGCTTCAGCAAATTGTGGATGATTCTTCTGGGAGGAACTAGGAAAACTTGTTCTAAAGTGACCCTGGGTCAATTTGATCCCACTGACCTTGCCTGCTCTGGAGGTGGGATCAGTACCACTGCATCAGGAGATTTTTTCTGGGCTCCTGTGATGTCCTGTGAGGTGTGTCACACACACACACACATATATATATATATATATATATATATATATATATAAGAACTATCCCAGTATCTGGACAGTGATGTATAATTTTGCATGGTCAAAGAATGATTAAGACCTAATTGTCACTGGCCACATAAGTGTCACTTATGACTGTGTACTCTTTATAGACTGCATAGTGCTTGTCAATGCTCACCTCAACGAGGGCTCACCTGGAGGCAGAGGGGACGTTCCATCAGTTGCTTGGTGTCTTTACAGTGCTCTGCTCTGCATCCTTCTCCCCTATAATAACAATTCCCTCCCATCTCTTCTGCATTCTGTATCACTGTGTGGGTCTGTCTTTAGCTACTCTTCACTCATAACCTTGTTCATGGTTCATTTCCTGGGTCAATTCAATGTTCAGACATTTGGCTGAACATTGTTCTGCTTGAGACCCAGAAGGTTCTTGGGGGTCAGACTGAGGAGACTGAGGAAAGCAGAGCACCCACCCAAACATGGACTGGCCTCGTGGAATCCTCTGAAGGCTTCAGTAGAAATCCAACAGGCTGAGGAAGATGGGGCATCTGCTGTGTGGCAGCCCTCAAAAAGGACATCGAACTCAAATGGAAATGTCTTGAGTCTCAAGCCTCCTGTCCTTTGCACTTGATCACTAACTCAGAGCTGGCTTTGTTGGTAGCAAAACGTGGGAGTTGCCCAAGTGCCTGAGGAGGCCAGAAGAGGACACTAGATCCTGTGGGACTGGAGTTGCAGGTGGCTGTGAGCTGCCATATGGGCTCTGGGAAATGAACCCAGGCCTCTGAAAGGACGGCCTATGCCCTTGATCACTGAGCCGGCTCTCCAGTCTCCAAATTTTGCTTTTAATTTGTCTTCTTTATTTAGCAAAATTGGGGTTTGTGTTGTGAGCCAGATGTTTTGCTTTCTTGGTTTAAAAGAGCTGGGGCAATTCAAGTGTCTAAGAAAGTGTATTCCTGTTTCTGTGACCTGTTTTCTATTAAGAATTGTGTCCTCCTCTACTTGGGAGTATGCTTTGAAGTGTGCAGCCCACACTGGCCTGGAGCTTTCAGTCCCCTGCCTCAGTCTCTTGAGTGTTGGAATTACAGGTATATGCTGGAATACTAGTCATATTTTTACTTTATGATTGAAATATTTTTTCTTGCTTATTTGTTTTTAAGATAGAGGATTACTCCATGGCCTTAGAAAGCATAAAGCACACAGACTGGCCTCAGACTGACAGTGATCCTAACTAAAACCTTAGCCCTTTCAAGTAGGACTTATAAGCACTAAAACTCACATCTTTATTGTGGAATTTGTTTTGTTCCTTTTGTTGTTGTCGTTGCTGTTTTTGAGGGTATGTGTATCCTGATAATTTGAAAACTACGGTTACTTGTTTTTTGCAACTTACCTCTTTAGAAAGATTTAACAGTTTTTAATTATGTGTAGGTATGGCTGTCTGTGTGTAGAAATGTGCACATGAATGCATTCGATGAGGTCAGAGGGGTCAGATACCCTGGATGTATAGACCATTGATCTGCTTTCATTGGCATTGCTGAGAATCGAACTTTGGACCTCTGGAAGAACAGCAAGTGCTTTTAACCACTGACCCACCTCTCCAGACCCCATAGGTTCCTTTTTCAATCAGACAAATACACACTTGAAAAGTAAATATTCATTTAGATACTTAAATACAAAGGACATTGACGAGTGTGGTTTTCCAACCATCCATCAGCAATTTAGTAAATGATATTATTTTTCCTTTCCATCCCCATGGCTACAAGGCCATCCTCAAATCTCTTTTTGCTTTTCCTTTTAAATTTTGTTGGGGATTCCACTTGTGTATGTCCCGGAGCTCTCATTTCCACATCCTAACTGAACTTTTAGCTACTTCTGTCTGCATTGTAGCCTGGCATATCCTGTGCTTATTCCTTTTGGCAAAGCGAAATAGCCATTTACTTTCCCATTTCTTTCTGTTGTTCCTCTGCCATTTTCCAAATGACTTTGTGTGTGTGTGGGGGGGTGGTTTTCTCATCTTTGTTCTCCACAATGCTTAGTCTACTTATACAAGTGTCTGTTCTTCCATATTCTGGGTACTGGGGTTGCGGTTGGGGTTGTTGCTCATTGTGTCTGATGGTTTCTGACTCATGCTTCATTGTCGCCTGTTATCTCAACATCTTCCCTCATTGGATTCCTTGTATTTCTGCCCTTTGTTTCCTGTCTTACACTGTAAACAACAGTTTATTTAACGACACCATCGTTTTCAACTTTTGAGTTTCTGGTTTGTGACTTTGTATTTATAATGATGCGCTGAATGATGTCTTGTGTTCCTAAGCACAAGAAGTCTCTGAAGTGTGCTCCAGAGGAAATATACATTTTGATGAGCCCCTGCAGGTAGGACTTAACAATGCTCTTGGGAGTTAGTGCAATGCTAATGTGTTATCAATACATATAAAATGAGGGATTTCTACTTGAAGAAGTAGAAACATGCATAAAAGAAAATTACATATAGATTGGTTGGCAACAACGGTGTTGCAAGAGGGTCTCACAATTTAGGCTCACCTGTCCTCCAGGAAACTGGAGTTCAGGGTGTGCTATCTCAGCACTTGGAGCGCATTTATAGAAGGCAGCCGCTATGAGTGATGGCATCTGGTCAGCCTACTACGTTAGGCAGCTTGTGTCTCTCAGTTACATGACAGACAGAGCTCATGATGTTTGTGACTTTGGGTCTTCTCTTTGGATTATTTGGGTAAAGTCTGAGAAAAGGACTGTCTTACCATTTTAATACTGTGCATTTGTTTGTAACTAGGGTTTGTTTAAAGATTTTATTCTTTCTCTCCCCCCCGCCCCGTGTGTCTGTGTGTGTGTGTGTGTGTATACATACACAGGTGCCACACACACTGTGGAGGTCAGAGGATAACTAGGGTTTTAGTACTTGCTTTCTGCATTGTTTGAGACAGAATTTCTCCTTCTCAGCTGCATGCATTAGGTTAGCAGGCCCATAAAATTCCAGGGTTTTCCTATCCTCACCTCCCTGTGGAAGTGCCAGGATTACAGATGAACTATGGCAGCCAGCTTTTCATATGGTTTCTGGAAATGCAAACTAGAGTCTGCACATTCGCATGGCAAATGCCTTACCCACTGAGCTACCTGCACCCCCAGCCCAGGTTTTACTTCCTTAAGCAAAGTTTTACTGACTCCATTTTGAGGGGTAGGAAAGAGCCAGGGAAGACGCTGAAGCTCTGACCAGAAATGGTGAAAGAGAAAGAGGAGAGACAATGTGGTCAGGAAGGAACCTGGTCCCACACGCTGGCTAGTGTAAGGTCCACCAAACAAGTCCTAGTGGAGACCAAGTCCTTGGAAGCTTTCAGCCTGGTTCTGATTTTTTTTTTTTTTTTTTTTTTTTGCCCTTAGTTAGTTAGTTAGTTTGTGATGACTGACAAAGTCAGAGAGTGGAACGTTTGAGAAAGAGAACGGGCCAGCGTTCTGGTGTCTCTCACGTGTGTTTACAATCTGTGCCTACAAAAATAAAATCAATCCCTAGGTCACACTTGCTTAATCCAGTGCTATGAGACTGTTTGACCACCATCATTTCGCTAGGTTGACGCTGAATAGATCTTAGTCATTTTCAGACAAAAAAATTAAACTGCCTCAGAGTCAAAAAAAGGGGGGGGGGGAGTGGGCACGCAGGGCATGGAGAAGGGAGACATGCTGGAGCTATTGAAGCTTCCTGGGCTCCAGGAACATCTCCAAAAAACATCCTTGCTTCTGTGTAGACTGCAAAACTTCTGGCCACCCACATGCTGGCTAGTGGATTCACTCTAAACAACAGCTCAACTTCCTCTGTGTTAGATGCAGTGGATCTCAGCTAGGGAGGCCCAGCCAGTTGGGTCCAGAGCCCTTGGGTGATGATGGCAATTGTGGAGAAAGAAGTAAGTAGGCTTTCTCCTAGCTGGTGATGCAGCATAAAAGACTGGCTCTTTCCCGAAGGTGTCTGCTGGGCCTTTGCCAGGGGAACTGAGGAATTCTTGGCTTCTCTCCAGGGAGGTGTTGATTATTATGCCCAGGACCCCTATGAGAGGCAGCACAGTTTCGTGAGTTGGGATGGTTTGGGTGGGATGATTATCAAAATCTCTTTCTCCCGAGGAAGATTTCTGGTAAAATGTGGTAAAATACATGGAAAAATTTGTTACTACCTTCAGTTCCACCATCCTTTGTAGTGTTAAATGCTCACAGTCATCTGTAGCCTCTGTTTTTGTTTTTGTTTTTTAAGCTTTACAACACAGCATCTCCCTGCCTCTATCTAGAGCATGCCTTGGTAGTCCTCCCCTGCCCACACCCTTGTCCAGGTTTCCTTCTCCTCATCACCCAGGACAACAAACCTGGAGGTCTTTCTTACCTGCTCTTTTCTTTGTAGCCTTATTGAATCCTCGATATTCTTTCATTAACTAAGAGGGAAGGCTGACTTTTCATCTGGAAAGGCCAGGAACAGCTGATACAATAGGGAGTTTTTCTTCCTGGTTCCCCACAGAGTACCCTATGATGCTTAAATGGTCAACAGCAAATTTAATTCAAATCCAGCAGGCATTATTAGAAGGCATGTTGGCTAGCATGTCTTTATTGCTCCCATCTTTAATTATGAAGTATAATAAGGTCACATTTCTGGAAATAGAGCTCAGTAAGATACATTGGTTTAATTTGTAGAAGTAATCTCCCTTCAGACATGATATGTTTCATTCCACTTGAGCTAAAACCCACATCAATAGCATAAAAATGAAACAGACTTCAATTAGCCTCAGTAATCCTTCTGCACAGTGATGAACAGGAAGGAAAAAAAAAGAAACTGGTGTGTCGTATCTTCCTCCTGTAAGGTCTTTGATGATATGAAATAGATTGTCTCTATCTGTTTTCCTCCTCATTCCATATTTTCTTGGAAGTCTGTAATATAATAAAATTGTTTTAATAGAACAGGGATGATGAAGGGGGTTCTTTGGAACTGAGTCAAAAACAATTGACTAAGAAATAGCAAGAACCCAGGTGACCTTTTGTGAATGGGAGGTTGGATCTGCGGAGTGAAAAAATGAGGGGGAAAGCTCCAGGTAGAAAGAATCTGGAATGCTTAGCCTGGGAGAGTTGGCGGCTGACACTACGGCATCAGGAATAACGCAGTAACTTCTTGGAGCACTGCTTGGAAACAGCACCATTTGTAAAAAGTTGTAACTGAAAATGGGATGCAAAATTAAACGAGAAAAAAAAATAGGTAAATGGCCCAGAATATTCAGGGAGAGAATTGTGTAATCACAGATCCAGACATGCATCATAGGGTTGTGAGGTGAACTCAGGCCCTTCCACATCTCCTTTTATTAATCCATATAACTATAATGAGGACACATCTGTGAGTTTTCCCCTCTTGCTTCAGTATTAGATCATCTGTATAGACAAGCCATAATGAGTGTCTCCTGGCTGAAAACTTCATGAAGCCCATCTATATTGACCTGTGGAGAAAATGCAATGCTATGTACATGCCTATGAGTGTATATGTGTACGTACGCACACACCCTCTATATGTTCATAGGAATCAAGGGCTATTTGGCTGTCTGAGGAAGATGGTGCAGACACCTCCCATCTGGAGAGAAGGAACACTGACCCAGATCAACAGTAACCTACCAAGTTGACAGGAGTCACTGTGACAAAGCTGATTGGGACCCACTCATTACTTCCAACCCATTTTCCAATCTAAACATATAACTCCACTTCATAACAAGCTCTAGTGATAAATATCTGTAAGTTCTTGGCTTTATTTATTGATTTCTATACATTGACACCACCATTCTGAGGTCAGAGCAACCAGAATCAGCAGTGAGAATTTTTATTTCTTCAAAAAAACACATAAATATAAGATTTTTTTTGTTTTAATTTCAAGTATGAGATGTGGGGCTGCTTCAGATTGTCCACAGAAGCTGACTATGATTTGCCTCATACTCTAGTAGGGTTTTGATAGCTGCAGATAGTTTCTGGGAGTGTGTGACATTTGGAATTCTGAGCACTCTTCAGAAGGTATACAAATGCTAGAGCTCTGATGGAAGAGGCTGGATAGCTGGCTGGAGATCAGTGGCTGTTGGTTCTGGTTTCTTGTTTTTTTGTCAAGCAGTCACATGTAGAGACAACAACAAGAAATTAGATAGCCTGCCAGCAAAGATCAAACTTGCCTCAAGGAACTCAATATCCCTCATCAACAGAAATAGTCTAATGACAACACCATCCTCTTTCCCTTTGTTCTCTTTCTGTCTCTTACCTAGTGTTAGAGGGTTGAAAGAGAAGAAGAAGAGGGCTGGAGAAGGGTGGAAGAAAAGGTAACTCATGTAGTAGTCAAAAGTCCAGCCACAAAAATCCATCAAAATATGTCTTACAGCCATAGAAACTCTTCACAAGGGAAAATCTATGTGAAAATTTCCCTTTCCCTGTAGCATGTTGTTTCCTTTTTAATAATGTACATGTGTATGTGTCCTTTGTGTGTGGATGTGCACATTAGTTCATGTTCCTGCAGAGGACAACAGAGGTGTTGGGTCTGCTGGAACTGGAGATATAGTCACCTTTGAGCTGCCTGATGTGGGTGTTGCAAACTGAACTCCAGTTCTCTGCTACAGCAGAATGCTCCTTTCTCTGCTGGGCCATCTTTCCAGCCCCACCTTAGTGTTTTAAAGACACCCAAGTAAAATGTCTACACTAAACCCCAACAGTTTTACGTAAGGCATTTTAGGGACTCTTCTAGGTGCCAGGAGTTTCTCAGCACAGACTTATGTCTCTGCCGTAATCTCTGCCTCAAAATACCAAAATGAGCACAGAGTGACTATCAGTTAGTTGTCCACAAGTTTCGGGAATCCTAAGGGGGATTCACTCCTTGATAAAAAGTGGCTAGCAATTAACCAGTGCTGAAGAAGGAGGGGAGATAAAGAGAGACAGAGATAGAGACAGAGAGACACACAGAGAGAGAAACAGACACACACACAGAGAGAGACAGAGAGACAGACAGAGAGACAGAGAGACACAGAGAATGGATAGTCTTCCCCGGGGATGAAAGATGGAGGCATTCAGTACATTGCATTTCTGATATGGGGAAGGACAGGAGAGAAGAGAGAAAGAGAAGTGATACAATTGTGTCTTAATAAAATAAAAAAAAAAAGAACAAAGGTCACTCTTCAGTGTACAATTAACACGACTACTTGTTACACTTTCTACCCACTGGTTCTCCTCTGCCCACTTCTCTATAGAAATTCTCATGTTTCCACTTCCCAAAAAATGAGACAACGCAGTTCCAACTTTGAAGGAAGTCCACTGGAGATACGGACATTGGAACTTCAATAATAGAATGTAGACAAAAACCGGGGCTCAGGCTGAGATCCAGACAATGTTCCCTGAGCAAATATAGGGCTGGGGTGATGAATCTTGGCAGATGTTAAGCAAGAGTAATGATTTTAGGTGTCAGGTATAGAAAGCCTTGCTCCATCATGCTTGCAATGCTAATCCCGATTCATTTATCATCAACCCTCCCATTGGCTGCCATTTATCATGAGCATAAGGCCAGCTCCACTCTGGAAGATCAGTCATCTCCAATTGCTCTTTCATCGCAGCCACTCAGGACTAATAACACCTGTCTGTCATGACTCATGCTCACCCAACTCACATGGCTTAAAGTGCGGTAGTTCTCAACCGAACCTAAAGCTGAAGCCTAGGGACCAGGAAGCCTTGTGGTCTTGAAATCTCATAGGCTCATGTCTCCAGTCTCTAGTCTAAATTCTAATGCAAGTATCACTGAGCACTTACTCTTGGGAGATGTTCCCTCTCCACCTACCAGAGGGAGAAATAGGAAGATGATGGGCATGGTGGCTTTCAAGAATGAAAGGACAATGTTTAGCTAAACAAGGACACTAGGGTGAAGATGACTAGAACAAGAATGGCTGAGAGCAGTATCCCAGAGATGCAGGAAACTCAGAGGGAGGGATTGCATTGAAGACTGCAGGCTGACTCAGATGCCAAAGCCTCATTAACTAGGGAGTAAAGGCCTTTTTTATCCAAGTGAACGTTTCTCCTTCTCCTTGGTGCTTTGATCCACCCTCCGAATCTCCTGATGATTCAATCCTCCCTTTCACTGCTAACGATGTACAGGACTCCATTGTTGTGGGAGAAACTTTGACCAGACAGCCTTTCTGTCTGCCTTTTCTTCCCCCAGCATCTTTTTGCTTTGAGCTGGAATTACGCTGAGATGTGGAGTCACTTAGAGAGTTGTTACTCTTTACTGACTGAGCTGTTGTGGTGAAGTCAGACACTGCACTAGAAGACAGTGCTCCACACCTCTAGGTGTCATGTAGGCATCAATGAGAAAACCTGGGTCACCAATTATACATGTATACAGAAAGTGTGTGTGTGTGTGTGTGTGTGTGTGTGTGTGTGTGTGTGTGTGTGTTATACAGCATTCCTTCTATTCCTGTGATAAACATCCTGATCAAAAGCAATTTCAGGGAGGAAAGGGTTCATTTGGCTTCCTTTTCCAAGTCACATTCCAACATTGAGGGAAATTAAGGCAGGTATTCAGGGGAAGTCAAGGCAGACATTCAGGGCAGGAAAAAGAAAGCTTGGTGATCTAGACATCATTACCTCCAACCACGGTCTTACTCACAGCCAAGTGGGTGAAACAGACCATGAAAGAACACAGAATTTGATTGTTAGTATGGTGGTTCATGCTTAGATAGCTTTTGCATATAGCTGAGGATCACCTGCCTAGGGATAGTGCTGCCCACAGGGGGCTAGGTTTTCCTGCATCTATTAGCAATCAAGGCAATTCCTCGATAGCATGCCTACAAACCAAGCCAATTTAGGGTGTCCCTTCAGATGGCTCTAGACTGTGCCAAACTGGCTATGATTCACACACACATACACACCCTCACACACACACTCATACACACACACTCATACACTCACACACACACACACACACACACACGTTTTGCTTTTGAGTGGTGGGAGGAAGTGTGGTTTTTGTATGGGCAAATGTTCCATGGAAAAAGCCTTTGGACAAATCACCTCAGTCCTCAGCCTCTTTGTTGTTATAATGATGAAAAGGGTATCTTTACTTCTCACCCTAGGAATTTACAGACATACATGAAAGCGTTTTGAAAATGTGGTGGGCATATTTAACAGGGCATGTACTTTTGCAGCCTGCTGGCATCCAATCATAATACAATTTACATATTCTAGTAGCAACCTAAACAAAGCAAAAAAAAAAAAGAAACAGATAAAAGTGATTTTTAGAAAAAAGGAGAAAAGGAAAAAAAGTGACTGTACTGGTACAATTTCCTTAATCAAATATATTCAACATGCTCTCACTTTAAACACAGATTTGGTATTAAAATTATTGAGATATGTTGTGTGTGTGTGAGTGTGTGTGTGTGTGTGTGTGTATGTGTGTATGTGTGAGTGTGTATATGTGTGTGTGTGTGAGTGTGTGTGTGTGTGAGTGTGTGTGTGTGTGTGTGTGTGTGTGTGTGTGTGTGAGTGTGTTGAGTCTCCAAAGACTCCCTTTGGCTTGGCCATGTGTACATCTATGGGCAGCCACCTTGTACTGGGAGGCCTGGCTTCAGCCTGTGCATCTTTGAGCCACTCCAATAACCATGCTCTTACCAGGGGATACTGTTCTGCAAATTAAAGTACATACAAGTTTCTTGATGTGTGTGTTCTTTGCTTAGTCCATTGAACGTTTATGGCATCATTAAAAATAGCAGCTAATGTTCATCCAGTCTTAAGCTTTGCCCAGACATGATGCAGACTCTTTATATAACAAATCTTCCAGAAGCAATCAGCACCATTTTAGCAGAATTTTACAGGTAAGTAAGTGCACCATAGGAAAAACTATATATTTGCTTAAAGTTTCAGAGATTTTGAGCTGTGGCACCAAATGTTCCAAGACCCCGAACCACAAGCCATCAACCGGTTTGTTAATTTGGGGGTTTTATGTGGCTTTAATTGCCACTGGGGCAGCTGTCATCATGGTGGCTGTTGTTGGGGTGGTCCCTGGATCTCTAGGTCCAGTAAACTGATATGACATGGCACAGCTGTTATCAAGGTAAGCAATATATGAAATACACACATATGCATAATATATGTATACTAGATGTATAATATAAATGTATATAGTATATATATCATTCTGACACAGACAAATGGTCTTGTTTTATCTGTTTCCCTTATTTTTTGAGGAAGACACTGCGTTGCTTCTCTAGGATAAGGTGTCTTCTTAGCATTGTTTTATTGCTGTTGAGAGGAACCATGACCAAGGCAACTTTTAAAAGAAAGCATTGAATTGGAGGCTTCATTACAGTTTCAGAGGGTGAGTCTATGATCATCATTGTTGGGGAGTGTGGCAGCAGGCAGGTGGTTGGGTGGTCAGGCAGGCAGGCAGGCGGGCAGTCGGGTGGTTGGACAGGCAGGCATGGTGCTGGAGCAGTAGATAAGAGCTTACATCTTGACCTTCAGGTGAGTGCTTTTTATAACCTCAAACCTGGAGCGCCATACCTTCTCCCACTAATCCACATCTCCTAAACCTTCCTAAGCAGTTACATCAACTGGGAACCAAACCTCTAAATAAATGAGCCCATGGGAGCAATCTTATTCAGACTACCACACAGGTTAAAGATCTTCTATTTACAGATCTGCTGACACAGTCAGACACACTTCTTGTGAAGCAAATCTTGTTAAATCAGAGTTCTGTTCTTCTGTATGATAAGAGGGTAACGCAGAACTTGTTCCTCCACGTTATGAGGGACTGGTGTAAGTCATAAAAGGTGTGAACAGTTTCATACTCATTTCTCTCCCACTCCTGCCCCTGGTTTGTTTGGTTGTTTGGTTGGGTGGTTGGTTTTTGTTTTGGGTGTGTGTGCATATACATATGTGAATTTAGAGGCTGGTGGTCATATCCAAATGTCTTCCCTGATTGCTCTCCACCTTATATTTTGAAATATGTTTCACTAATCCTGGATCTCACTGGGTAGCTAGGATGGCCAGCCAGTGAGTTCTACGGATAACCACCTCACCCCTGCTAACACTGGGGTTACAGATCCTGGGCTCTAGGCCTGATTTTTATGTAGGCAATGAAGATCTGAACTCAGATCTTCATACTTGTAATGCCAACACTTGGTGAGAGGATCTACCTTCCCGGGCCCAGCTCTCATTCTTCTACAAAACAGTATGGTATCAACTCTTTCCATTTGTGTTTAAATACATCCTACAGTCAGATGGATCTTCCCTTTTCTCAAGTCTGTCTTTGAAAGCAACACTTGATATTTTTATTTTCCAATAACGCTTGCTTATATTTTCACATATATTCTTTTTTCTGTCAGTGAGATAATGTAAAATTACATAGAGGATATTCCAAAAGCCCATTGGATCTCTGTCTCCCTCAGAAGTAATTGAAGCTATGTTTACTGATGTCAACAAATCGCATCAAGCTCTTTTAGATTTTCCCTTGAGCATACATATAAACATTCATCCTTTAAGATATAATTAGTGTCAGATCATGCGTGTTTGATTTATTCATCTGAAAACAGCTCATAGCAACTTTTCTGATTTATGTTCATTTCAACAGTTGAACAGTACTTGTAGCAAAGATATAGCATACTTCATTTCATGGCTTCTCAATGAATGGATTCCTTTTCATTTTAACACCCTTCTATATAGCTCAGTTCAGCTTTGAATTCATTGTGTAACTGAAAATGGTCTTGGACTACCAATCCTCCTGACTCTACCTTCCAAGTACAAGGATTAAGGGTATGTACCACCTCACCTGGGCCAGGATAGACATTATGTCTGTTCTATGTGTTACAGCAATTCTTCAGCAAATATTGTAATATACAAAGGTGTATAGCTGCTGCTCAGAACTTTGGGATTTATTTCCTTGTATCCCTGTTGATATCACTATGCACAGATGTACAACTTCCCTCTACAAAATACTATAGCATTTGCATTTAACCTATGTGCATCCTTCTAAATACGTTATTTCTAGATTATTTCAATAGTTAATATAATATATATATTACGTATTATAGTTTTTATTGTACTTCTTCTTTTAGGGGATAGTGACAAGAGAAAAACTGTCTAGGCACAATTTTCTGTTTCTTAATACTTTGGTTCTGCAGTTGGGTGCATCTGCACATATAGAACTCACAGAGAAGTCAGGCTGGCTAGCTGTGGTTAGTTAGCACTCACTCTTAGCTTATTTCCAGTATGCACAGTGTACTGGCTGGCTTTGTGTGTCTATTTGACACAAGCTAGAGTTAGTTGTCACTGAGAAAAGATCCTCAGTTGAGGAAATGCCTCCATGAGATCCAGCTGTAAGGCATTTTCTCAATTCTTATAGTAACCAGTGGGGAAGCGCCCAGCCCATTGTAGGTAGTGCTTCTCTGGTCTAGAAGTCCTAAGTTCTATAAAAAGGCAGGATGAGCAAACCAAGGGAAGTAAGCCAGTAATCAGCACCCTCCAAGGCCTCTGCATCACCTCCTGCCTGCAGGTTTCTGCCCTGTGTGAGTTCCTGTCCTGACTTCCTTTGTTCATGAACAGCAATATGGAAGTACAAGCTAAACAAACACTTTCCTTCCCAACTTGCTTTTTGGTCCTGGTGTTTCATTGAAGCAATAGAGACCCTACCTAAGACAGGTAGATTAAAAAAAAAATGTTGGTTTCAAAATAGTTTTCATCTGTGTACTGGCAAGTTTTATGCCAACTTGGCACAAGCTAGAGTCATTTGGGAGAAGGAAACCTCACCTGGGAAATATCTCCCTGCCAGACTGGACTGTGGCTAGGTCTGTAGTACATTCTCTCCCTAACTGATATGGGAGGGCTCCTCTTACTGTGGGCGAGACCACCCCCAAGCGTGCGGCCCTGGGTACTGTAAGAAAGCAGGCTGAGCAAGCCATAAGGAAGGAACAAGCTGGCAAAGCAGTGCTCCCACATGGCCTCAGCCTTGGTTCTTGCCTTGAGTTCCTACCCTGACTTCCCCGAGTGATGACCATAGCCCGAGAGCTGTAGGCTGAGATCAACCCGTTCCTTTCCGGTGTTTGGTCATATTTTATCACAGCAGTAGGAACCCTAACGACGACACGATTGTGACACTCATGGTTAAAGTAGCAATACAGGGAAGACTGAAGGGCTCCATGGTCATAGCCATTTGCTTTCCATCAAGTTTGGAAATAGCTTGCTAACCTTTCAGAAACCCTTCAGAAAGTCTGTAAGGAAGATGCGCGCTTTCCCTTCAGTTTCCAAAGCATTCAGCCTGTGGCTGGATTCGCTGTCCCCAGAACAGCCCCTGCTACTGAACTGCCACACAGTCAAGGGCGAAGGCCACCACCATTGTATGCCATAGGTCCCTGGCTCTGTGAGGTGGTGACAGTAATGTCCTTTATTCTCGGGACTGTTTCTTAGCTACTGTTCTATTGCTGTGACAACACCTTAGAAGAGTGTCACACAACCTTTCCCTGTCGCCCATTAAAACCTCAAGCAGTAGCTTAGCGGAGAAGAGCAGTTCAGAGATCCCCATAGAGTATAGCTTTGACCTTTCCTTGTGATCAGCGAAGAAATCTGATGCTTTGCTCCTGCTCTCTAGCTCCATCTGCCTCTGCAGCTGGTCTACGTGTCTGCCCCTTTGGCCCCTCACAGCTGGACAGGCTGCCCCCTACTTCCGAGATATAAAATGTCAAAGTAGAGGTTCTTCCGAAAAGAACTGAAAAGAAACAAGGAAGCATGTATGTGGAGGGGAACAAAGCCCCTCTGCCTGTTGGGGATTTCATATAATGGTACTTTACACCCTGCCTAATGCTGAGACCCTTTAACAGAGCGCTTCATGTTATCCTGGCCCCCAACCGTAAAATTATTTCACTACTACTTCATAAGCGTAAATCTGAGACTGTTATGAATAGTAATGTAAATATTTGTGATTTTCAAAGGTCTTAGGAGACTCCTGGGGAAAAGTCATTTAACCTCCCAAAGGGGTCCAGACACCAAAGTTTGAGAACCGCTGTCACATTGCTATTTGGGGACCATGTTCTTATCCCTCCCTTCACAGTCCTGTGAGCTGCCAGCCTCCAGCTACCCCCAGAGACCCACCAGTGACTTTGCCAGTCTCAGCAAGGGGCACCAGACTCAGGTCCAGAGAGGGCTGTTTTTTTTTTTTTTTTTTTTTTTTCCACGCAGTGCGTCCGTGTAGGCAAACACCGCAGCGGAATGAAGCTATAAACTGGGCATTGTGAGCTTCTCCCGCTGAGAGGCACTAACAGTTTATAAGAAAGAAAAATTGATAAACCCCTGGGCATTATTTTTTTGTTGTTTTCATTTCACTCTGGGGCCAGCTGCGAAAGGAAATGACTGTAAACAGCCCATTAGTAAAACTGCTTCAGTCGAACACACCACCAGGGAAAGTCATAAGCCATTGTTGCTTCGGCCAGGGCTCCCCCCTTCACTCTGACAGGCTAAAGAAATAGAAGACTGTCCTGAGATGTGCATGTATTGCTCAAAACCAAACCAAACACTGCTCCCTCCCCTCGGGAATGTCCAGGATACTCCTGACAGATAAGACATCGGTAGATTTAAGTGTCTCATCCATCAGCTTCAATGATACCAGATCTACACTAAAATGCTGAACTCCTCTGTTGGATACATTTGTACTGGAAAAAATGTTGACTGGCAGAGCATGCTGGGAAAAGGGAATTATTTCCACAGCCATGAAACTGTGGCCCAAGGTGGCAACCAAAGTCCATGGGTCACCTATACATCTTTTAAGGAAGAGAAAGGCGACAGTTCCGTTGAACATGAGTTGTCATCTCAGGCTATTTTCTGTCACTGTGACTGTAGTTTTTGAATAAAAAATTACTCAGTGCTGCCCCAGAGGCTGGGAATACAAGAATGTGGGGCCAGTGTCTGGGGAGCACGTGACTCCCGCATAGTGACAGGGCATCATGTAGAGATACAAGCATAGGGGCTCCAATCTCTCCCTTCTCTTACATGGCAACTCATGCCACTTTCTTTGAGACCCCACCCTCAGGACGCCACCCAAACATAACCAACCCTGCTTAAGCCTCACATCTGAATGCCATTAAGCTTGGGGTTTACAGATAGAGCTTTCAACACATGAACACTTCAAAGCATAGCAGAAGGTGCTCGAAGAAAAGATGAAGAGCATTGTTTCTGAGCAGGATCCTGGAGTTTGCGGGATTGAGGAAGTATTAATCTGCCCAGAAGGAAGGCTGGAATAGAGGTTTCATGGAGAATCGCTGGAGGAGGTCATCAGCTCTAGAGGATTGCAGTGGTAAAGTTTAAATGCCGACTTGGCTGTGTTTTGCCCTCCATGGCTCTAGGGAGGATGTGACAACCCGGAGAACAGGTCCTCGATCTGAGAAAAGCAGCCCGGGACACAACTCTGCACCACAGGGTGCTGCTCTCCCCAGCTGGCCCTGTCCCCTGGCGGTCTCTCCTTCTTTCCAAGGTATAAGTAAATAAAGCTTTCCCAGGCCTGGCTTCTCAAATAGCATTCCAAAACTAAGGCCCCCTGGCGACTCTGGAGAGCATGTGGGGCCAGCCTGATGCTGTATGTCAGACCCAACACCTCAGGTCCAGGGGAGCCTGGTATGACCTCCTGGAGGATTTGTTTATGAGCTGTTCTGTTAAAGTTCCATTCATTTGCTTAAGTAAACAGCTGCAATCCCCCACGCTGACTCCAGGCTCTCCCGGAGCTGCCCTAAATCAAAGGGAGCTTCTGGGATACTTTTTATTTACTGGACTTTGCAAACTCGATTCGAAAGAAGGGGGTAAGCCCAAACCCAGTTGCTTTGTGGCTCAGCGATAACAGCAAATTCAACTTATAAAACAAAGTTTGCACCTCCAAACCAAGCACCATACCCATTCTGTGAACACCTACCTTGTTAGAAGCATGAGACAGACGGCAGGAGAGAATGCTTAGCATCTACTATAAAGAACCATTTTGAAAGCATTTCTGTTGATGCTCGAGGGATGAGGACTGTGGGGGAAGATTACATTCTAGAACAGAGCCAACTCTGTGGCAGTGGGCTCACACTACATCTTTGACCTTCCCTCTCTCCTTTTAGTGAAATTCAAGAAGTTCTTTATGTATAATCATTTACAACACTTCAGTGTGTGTCTGTGAATCTGGGTGTGTATGCACGGGATGACCCGAGGTGAATTTAAGGTACTGTTCCTCAGGTACTGTCTAGTTTGCTCTTTGAGTCAGAGAAGAATCTCTCACTGCAACGTGATGCTCACCGATTATGCCAGACTGGCTGGCCAGGAAGCCCTAGAGATCTGCCTGTCTCTATACCTCCTCTGAGCACTAAGATTACACATGCATGTCAGGACACATAGCCTATTAACATGTGGATTCTGGGGGTAGAATTCAGACACAGGTGATTACTTTACCAACTGAACTATCTCCCTGAGCCTGGGAAGTCTGAGATTTCTGAATTTCCGAGTTGGTGATTTTTTTTTTTTTTTTAATTATTAGGATGAGCCTGGCAGTGGGAAGAGGCCATTGAAAGAGTAACCAGTAGGTATACAGTGAAAGTAGAAAGGACAACGCCTCACCCAGGGGGTTCTAGGCAGGGATAGCATCACATCAAGAAAGAAAGCCGTGAGATGTAACAAAAGGAAAGATGGACAGAGGCACAAATGAGCAACTCAGAGAAGGTGGAGACAGGCTAATTCCCAGCCCTTCTGGCTGTCAGCACCAGATAAGAAATGGAGCAGAAGGGTAAGACTCAGATAATTAAGATAGTTAATTTATTCGGGGCACATGGAAGACTTTATATTTTATGGTAAGAGCTAGATAGAATCTTAAAGAGAAAATTAACCCTTGATTTCATACTGTAAATTGATAGATGCTTTTATCATGAAATAATACAATGTGAAAATTAAATTACAAGAAAAATAAATTGGAAGCAATGATTCACAATTGTATCAATTCTAACAGCTCGAAAATATAACTATTTACAGTGTAATAAACACACATGCATATACACACATACATATATTCACATGAATATACATGTCTGCCTACATATATACATACATGTATATATACACACATATATACATACAAACATAAAGACATACATACTTATATATACATATGCACACGTAATACATACATACATACGTACGTACGTACGTACGTACATACATATATACAGCTTCCCCCATAGAAAGTTCTCATTTTCTGGCACTGTGGTGTTTGGATATAAATTGTCTCTCATGGGTTCCATCCTGTATTTGATGCCTGATCTGTACTGAATGTAACCCATCTTGTAACAAATATCGAGATCTGGTCTGTATTCTGTTCTCTCTGTGTCATGCCGTCTACAAAGCAAAGAGGCTCATTCACCAACCCTACAGTGTTCGGTCTTATCTGGACCAGAATCAGTGCAGACAAACACAAAATCTCTGATGCTGTGTCACCAGCCTTTTGTCACAGCAGAGAAAGCTCACTTGGCTGTTGGCATGTATGCTTGAAATAACTTGAAAGGAAGAATGGTCAGCTCATCTCTTTTGGCCAGAGTTCCTAGTCCACCATCAGAGTCTCTTGCTATCTGAGCACCACACTATGGTGGGGAGTGCATTGTGGAGACTCCTACCCTTTTTGTGGTAGTTGGGACCCAAAGACAGAGAAAGAGTACAGACTAAGATCCTCATTCTCTTTCAAGGGTTTACCCTAACTGCCTTCCACTCTCCCTCAAGCTCCCGAAGACTCTAGCTAGCATTTCGCAGTATGCTCTGGGCTGGTAACCTAGTCATCAACACTAGAAGTGTTTCAGTTGGAAAGCCAAGCCTAGAACCAGAGTCCAACCCCTTCTACTAGTTAAAGACATTTATCTGCATACCTATACAGGATTAGTCTTGGGTTCCCAGGCCTACCTAGTTGGCTTACTATGTTTCAAGGGGTTCTACAGCAGCAAGTCAATAAGGAACCATTGGAGCCAAATACTGATGATTTGACTCACTTTCACCACTTGCTTTATGACCTCTGAAAGACAAAGAACAGCCAACACACCACCATTTTGGCTGTTCTCTACCATCCATTTTGTTTCCTCTTCTGCTTCATTAGAGTAGTGCTGCCTTTCTCTCATGATCAGTGTGCTTATTTTTCTGAAATGTTCCTTTTTTCCCCAGGTGTTCTATTCTCAGATATAATTTGGGGGATGAGGATCTTCAGCATCCCCAAGTGGCCCATGTGGCTGAGTCCCTAGTGAGGTGCTATATGGGGGCGGTGGAGACTGTAGGAGGTGCATCCTAGGGGAGACCATTGGAGTTGTCTTTGAAGGTTGCCTTAGTTAGCCTTCTAGTACTGTGATAAAACAACATGACTAAAGTCGGGGAGGGGAGGAGGCATTAAGGTTATACTTTCACACCACTGTTCATCATGAAATGAAGTCAAGACAGGAACTTAAAGCAGGGCAGGATTCTTGAGGTAGGAGCTGATGCAGAGACCATGAAGGACTGCTACCTACTGGCTTGCTCTCCGTGGCTTGCTCAGACTTCTTTCTTATAGAATTCTGGCTCACAATTCCAGTGCTGGCCCCACCCACAGTGGGCTGGGCTCTTCCATATCAATCACTATTTTAAAGAGTGCTCTACAGACAGATCTTATGGAAGCATTTTCTTAATTGAACTTTCCTCCTTTCAGATAGCTCTACCATGTGTCAAGTTGACATAAGACAATCCACCACAGAATATGATTATGGGACTTCTACATACTCCTTCTTCCTTTCTGTCCTTTTCTTGTTAACCACCAGCAGAGTAGATGTGTTCACTCTGTGCTCCCACCCCAAACAACTTCTGATCAAGGATAGAAACCTCCATCACAGTGAGCCAACAAACCAAAGTTGACTACAGAAATGGATTGGATATTGGTGTGGAAATAAAATATCGAGATGTGGGTGAATGGTGTTTCGGGTCCTACTCAGCCTGGCTAAGATCTCGTCTTTCTTTAGCCCATCTTTTTCATATCAATGTGACATTCGATCTACTTACTGTCTAGAAAAGTAAAGAAACAGACTTTGGAAAAAACTTTCCTTTTGGTTTTATGGCCATTTCTGGCTTGGAACTTTATATCCAGCTGTTCTGGAAAGGCCAGTTGTAAATTCTATATGACTTCTTTCCAGGAACTATCCCCACTACACCATGAAGGACTGGACTGTTTATGGGAACCCAGATGTTGGACTGTGTAGACACCTGCAGTTCTATCCACACTGGTGGCCACGTAGATTCGTCATAGTAAAAGATTCCCTTTCTGTCTCTCAGGGTCCTATCTCTTGGAATATTTTAAACCATACACCTAGATATACTAGAGAAAAAAACAATTCACATTCTAAGGAAATAGTTGGAACACGAAACGACTCCATGTTTTGAAGTTTGATCTTCTGGTGATGATTTTTCATGGGAAGTTTCTGGTCACTTCAGAAGGATGGGGCTCAGGTTTAGGTGAAGGAAGTAGGTTTCTGGGATGGGTTCTTGGGGAAATGTTATAGCAGTCAATTCTTGACTTGCTTTCTCTGTTTTCTGTCTACCATGATGTGAACAGACTCTTCTGGTGTGTTCTCCTACCACCACAATATTCTGCTTAAGTGTCTGAGGTCAAATGACTGCAGAGCAAGGTCTCTGAAACTGTGAGCCAGGAGAGATCTCTCATTTCTGAAGTCAGTTCTGCCACATATTTTAAGTGCGAAGAAGCAAAACTATGAATCCTTTAATGGGACAGAATGACAGCAATATAGTTGCATTACTCAGACTGGTGCATGATTTACAGCTGAAGATAGTTTCAGACTTTGCTGTGGATGGAAGTATCTTTGTTTGAGTGTTAGCAGCTGAAGCCTTGGAAAGAATAGGTTGATAATGGGTCCTGTCCAAACCATTTTGTGCACAGGAATGGAAAGGGCCCTACGCTAAAAGGGACTGTAATCAGACCTACATTGGGCTGAGAGAGCCTTCAGGGATGCTGTACAAACATGGATGACAACCAGACTGGCCCACATGGATCAGACAAAGGCTTTTGTTCTCATAACAAGCAATGAAGCAATCTCCCTTGGAAATGTAGTCAGCGTGGAACTGGATGTAAATGGAGCTAAATACCTTTGGTAACAGTACTGCCATCTTCATGTGGGGCCATTCTGAGGAAGAGAAGACTCTTGTCACAGGCTGTCATCAAATTTGAATAGCCCTTTCTGTTATGAGTCAGCCAGGGACATGGAATTAGCGAAACTTTACAGTGAAAATCCCCATGCCCCATTGAATCCATCGTTGCTCAGATCTTGCATGTTGTGGTTTTGATGGATGGCTTTGCCTATTTGGAGAATGTTTTGTAGTTAGGTTTTCAGAGTCTTCTGTCTGTTGCTGTTTGGTTGCCTGAAACTTACAAACAATAGCAAGGTCCAGAGAAGTGCAGTAAAACAGCCCTTTAAACCTTGTGCATGCCTTGTGCCAGTGGAGTTTCGGTGTGCTTCCCATTCTACAGGGCAAGTGTTTGTAGGAACAACTGAACTCCAGATGTTGAGCAGATTCAGGCTGGCAGCTGCCTATGGTGCCTATATGGGCCTCATCCAAAAGGAAGATTGATGGAGTCAGAAGAACCTTCATCGAGTGAGTCACATCATTAATAAAAAGTACACAATTGCAAGTGATGTTTATGTCAGAGCTGATAGAATCCAAGACTCGGTGACCTTGAATTGGAACTGACCTTGGGCCAAATGCAGTGGACTTGGATGGGATTTGAGATCCCAGGCATTATTTCTCCCTAAAGGCAAGCATGTGTACAGATGATGTTGTGTTTGCTCTGTCCTGCCAACACATGCTTCTTGGATCCAGCACTTGTTGGCTTCTGGTCCCCTTCCACAGCTGGACACTTGAAGTCTCTTGTTCTGATGATGTGAATCTGAATCAGCCATGCAGCCAGGGGGCAACGTTCTCCTGGGACAATCACAGGCTGCTATTCTCAAGCCATGTGAATATAGTTGGTAGATAACTCTCCAAGGTTCAGATTATACAAGCCAGCCTCAGAATGCTGTCTCACATGAAGTAACCCTTGCCTGTCTCCTAATAAGGGCACAGTGTTCCAAGATGTTCCATCTTATCAGTGAGGGACACAATACCACTGGGTACCACTGAGGAATAACTGCCACACACAGCCTATGAAGCATCCTATTAATGTCTCACTGAGATGTGGTGAGCAGAGGCATCATGACTATCAACCGGTTAAAAAACTAGAGATAAGAAAGTCACACAAGTCATGGAGTTACAAACTGGTATTAATCACAAATTGAAATACCTTCCCTGTGCCTTGAGGCCAGTGCTCTCTCAAAGCCTCCTGAAGATCAGACCTTTGAACTAAAGTCAGGCAATGCTGTCTTGCTCTGTTCACTTTCCAGGGAAGGACGATCTCAGGTTTTCCATCTAGGTCCCACACATTTGCTCTTTGCCTTTATTCATTTCCATGTTTATGTGAGTCACTGGGGCACACTAATGGAACAGACAAGGTCCTCACCTTTACAAGGCTTGCTAACCAAGGAAGTTAGTAAGTACCCTGCATTTCAGATGCTGCAGAAGAGATGCTTCTTGGGTTTTAGGTAGTTTCAGAATTAGGATATTTGCCTTGGGATAAGGAACTATCTTGGGGAGGAGAACTGAGTCTAAAGACAAGGTTCATTCTTGTCTCCTGCCTACCTATGCCCACAGCCCAAGAGAAACTTTATAAGCAGTATAATGCATCTCTGAGGCTTTCTTGATTTATATTACATATAGAAGAAGGCAAGAACTATATAGGAATGATATTAGTTCTACTTAGGGCATACTTGGAAATAAACTATTGTCCATTTGAATGTTGTAGCACAGTGGACTGGGCAGAATGTGTTAAAGAAGTGAGCAGTGGTGTGAGCTGACTAGGGTCACAAAGGGAGAGCAATGGGAAAGTACATGTTCATTCCATGTCAGAGTAGGCAGCAAGAGGAGACGCTCAGTTTCCTCATCCAATGTCTGCAAAAACAGCAGGTCCCACGCAGGCACCCTCACCAGGCTGTGGAAATAGGTTTTCTTCATTAGAGTCTCTTCTTCTCTCTCAACAGCGATCACAGTGACTCTCAGAAAGCAAATCAAGTACAAAATGACCTCTGCCCTTACCACACAATCCCAGAGAATCTGAATTCTCTCTCTCCTTCAACTAATAGATCTAGTTGCAAACACCAATATTACCTACTTACTGCACCTACTCGTGGGACTTGAGATTTGCTAAGACTTAGTCCATGAGGTTAGGAGTGCAATTTTCATGTCATGCCAGCATGAAACAGGCTTAGATTTCGGGAGTTTTGAGTGTTGAGTTCTCTGATTAATGATGATCAGCCTGTATTAATACAGTAAGGTAACCAGCCTTTATGATCTGATGTGATGGTAGTGTAGTCCATGTGCAGTTTCGGCACTTCATCAGCCTCATATAGAGAGTGGGAAGAAGATTCAGCCATGGCTAGCCTTGAATAGGGTCCCACTGATTTTTAGGACATGAAATGCCTGCCTTCCCTTGTAGAGCTGTTGTTGAGCTTAGCTCTGAAGGGTGGATAGGACACAGTCACAGGATACTACTGTGCACCTAGGTCACCAGGGAGAAGGCATGATACCCTGCCATGAAGAAGACCTTCAGCTGGACATGCACAGAGCAGAAAAGCGGGAAGTGAGCTGTACTAGAAAGAGCCTGAGCAAATGTGTGATGAGATATGTGCACTCTAAAGGCATAACTGTTCCTAAGAGGTACATGTGCACAAAGTCCACCATATAATAAGTGAAAGCACACTTATACTAATAAGCAAGGATCTTAGTGATTCATTTTATTCATGAATCTTGGACTATGGCCAGGCTGTGAACAGTTCTACCTTAGTATATTTCTCTTATGTTAAAAGCTTAATGATTTTTAAAGTCTTAGGAAAAATTTAAGTAAATATTGATTTTTAAAGATGTATCATTATTTATTTTTATTTGATATGTGTGGTTTTTTTCTACATATATGTCTGTATACCATACGACCTTCCGGGAGGCCCGAAGAGGACAGCAGATGACATGGAACTGGAGGCACAGATGGTTGTGAGCTGCCAAGTGTGTGCTGGGAGCCAGATCCAAATCCTCTGGAAGAGCAGCAAGTGCTCTTAACCACTGAGACATCTCTCTGGCCCCCAAGTAACCATTTTAACCCTCAGAGAAGCAGGTAGAAAATGTAGAGAAAAACATCGAAGGATGTATGTATCCACATAAGCTTACTTTTTTTTTTCTGCATTGCAAACAAGGAGATAAACTACAAACAAAATTTAGAAGTCATCATAATAGAGGCTCGGGAGATGCCTCGGTGGGTAAGAACACAAGCATAAGGACCTGATTTCAGAACACTAGCAGCCACATAAAAATAGGAGTGGCCATGTGCACCTGTAAACCCCAGCACGGTCACAGGAACACAGGGTGTCATGAGTACTTTCCAGACTGCTACCATAACTCCAGGTTCAGTAAGAGACCCTGACTCAAAGCAATGAGACAGAGACATACACAGTAGAACATTCAGTGTGCTTCTCTGGTTTCTACACACACATGTTTTTGTATGCATATGAAGTCTTGCCACCACACACACACACACACACACACACACCCCACAAGGTACATATATGGAAGTTAGAGTCAGCTTTTTCTTGCTCCGGTGAGCCTGGAAGATAAAACTTGGGCAGTGGAGTTCATGCAAGCACCTTTACATGCCAAGCCATCTTGCCAGCCTTGTAATACTCTTCAAAGATTTTTCTATTCATATTGTTCTATTTAATGGATTTCCTCGAGCATGATATCAATCAGTGATAATGTGGCGTAACAAACAATCTAGCAAAGCTTCAACCTTTAATGATAAGCATTTCTTTTTCAGGCTCTCACATCTGCGGACTTTTATAACATTAAGCATCATCTACTTGGAGTATACTTTTCTAGAAACTTCCAAGAGGCCCAGACAAACGGTGCAAGCACATTTGAATGATTGGCTCTGTGCCTACAGTGATGCTCTCGTGTCCCCCCCCCCAAGGCAGTGCTTGTGACTACAGCACTGTGTAGTCTGTGGGTGGGGGAAGACATGGGTGTCTGAGTAAGTCACCCCTACCCCCTCATCCCGTAGTAGACAGTCTCTGTTGTGGCAACAGCTGCCTCTTGATGATGTGCATAATGACAGCTTCCTTCTCTTCTTATGGCTGCCAAGGGCTTCCTCTAGCCATGGTAACCTTCTCAGACTGTGGCTGGAGCTGGACTCTTAGGACGGTAGTGGGGATCAGGGAATGACAGTTCGTAGCTTCTAGCATCCTTCAACTAACTAACCCTGGGATGTGAGTAAAGGGTTTTTCTTTCCTCTTTGGTGGAACAGCTTAGGGGTGTATATCATGTGCTCTTTGTGCCTGGGGACCCATGGCAGAACAGAGAGCGTCTTTTTTAACACACACTGAACTTCCTCACTCTCCTGCAGGTCACTCCTGGGATGGTTTTCAAAATAAACAATTCCAAGGCAACCCCCATCCCAGCAACTGATTTCAGAGAACTCTGGTTTAAGATAAGGTGTTTATCTGGGCAAGGTGGTGCACGCCTTTAATTTCAGCACCCAGGAGGTAGAGTCAGGTGGATCTCTGTGAGTTCGAGGCCAGCCTGGTCTACAGAGTGAGTTCCAGGGAAGGCAGGGTTACACAGAGAAACCCTGCTGTGTGTGTGTGTGTGTGTGTGTGTGTGTGTGTGTGTACATGTGTGTTTGTGTGTGAAGAACAGGATAAGGATTCTATCTTAATAATAAAGGCAATGTAAAGATTGTGCTGTTTAGAACCCCTTGAACATTCCATATTTTATATAACTGTTAGCAGGGAGGAACTGTGGTCACACTGTATAAACTTTTTCTGAGTCTTCTCAGGGCCAGGAAAAATACACAAGCTAGATAAATGAATACAGTGTTTCTCCCAACAACCACAGGCAACTCCTCTTGGTTATTTGGGGCCTGGATTGCGATCTGGAAGCCTCATCTGGATAAATAAGAGAAAGCCAAGGAAGAGTTTTGGAATGTGGTAAGCTACCACTGTTTCATCTCGATAGGAGTGTGTGAAGAGAAGGTGTCCCTCAGTCTGAAACCACACTTTTCTCATACAGAACATCGTGTCTGTCCCAGGAGGCCCAGTGTCTGTGAAGCTGGAACATCAGGACATTCACCACAGGCACCTTTCCCATTTGCCTCTGCCTTCACTATTCATAGGGTTCAGGAACAAAAAGGACCACTCACCAGTCACCAAGTTCATCATTAGTCTCTGACAGTCAATGGGACATTCTGAGAAAGACACACAGCACTCTACCAAGGTGCCAGCGGAGGACAGAAAACCAAAGAAGGGATGAGATTTCTGGCAAGGATGCATTCTTGGAGGAAAATAAGCGCTGAAATGTAACATACATCGTGGGGGCTTGTTGCTCTTGCAGAGATCTTGGGTTCCGTTCTCAGCACTCACACAGAAGTCAATGACTGCGTACAATTCTGGTTCTAGAGGACCTGGTACTCTCTTCTGAGGTTATTGCATGAACATGGTTCAGAGACATACACTCAGGCAAAATACATTTTTTTAAAAAAATCTTAAACAGTAAACCAGTGTCTTAGCCTGTTTTCTGTTTCTGTGGCAAAATATTTGAGGCCGGTTCATGTATGAGGGGAAAAAGATGGAAGGTTATGTAGTTCGGGAGGCTGAAAAGTTCAAGGGTATGGCGACAGCACCTGGAAAGGCTTCACTCTCCAGGGTGGGTCCTGTGACTGAGCAGGCATAAAGGTGTGTGAAAGAGCTATGGTGAGAGGCAGGCTTGTGTTGTAACAGCTCACCCTGCTGATGACTACTAACCCAGTCCTCAGGATACAGAGCTCTCTGGTGGGAGCGGCTTTCGTTGCTCCTAAGGATCCGACACCTCACAGACCTCCCCAGCTCCAAACAGTCCCCATGGGCAATCAAAGTGCTGATGAGTTTCAAGGGGTCAGGTAAAGTCAGAAAGGATGGAGGCTCCTCCCGAAAGCAGAGAAGAGGGCAGCAGCTCTGTTGGTTGGAGATTCACTGGCACCAAGATTAAAGAGTGAGAAGATGTCTAAGAGGAAGTCCAGGGAAACTACTGGGTCCCAGTAAGAGCAGGAAGGAAGAGCTTGGGCTAGTCTGAGCTTGCTGAATTTGAGAAGCACCGCACCCTCAGTGCGTGGTGCTCTGTGGATGGTAAGCTGTATCATGTGAGGAACACCAAAAAAGCATCCCAGAAGCCTGCATTGAGAGACACTCCAACTTAGAGAACTTAATTTCTCAGTCAATGTAAGAGCTGGACAGGAGCATGATGCTCAGGTATTGTGAGAAGGGTTCGGGAAACCCCAGAGAGAGGAGATTTGTCAATGCCTGCTGCAATTTAAACAGAAACAAAACCAACCTTTGTCTGTCATTTCAAAGCCACCCCCCCATGCTGCTTGGGATCTGGGGCTTGTGTTGCTTCTGCATTAGCAAATGAGTGTCACCTTTCTTAGACTGTGCTGTCCTCTAGTGGGAGGGTCTCTGAGTGACCTATGACCTCACACTTGAAGACCTCTACTGGGGATGAACAGGAAAAGAAGCACATGACCTAAAAATGAAATCTTAGGAAAGGAGCTTGCAGCCAGGTCTGATGGTCTGAGTTTATTTTTGGTACCCACACTGTGGAAAGAGAGAACCAAGTCATAAAAATTGTTCTGTGACCTCCACATAAGCACTGTGGCATTTGTGTGCGCACGTGCTTGCACGTGCGCACACACATACACACACACACAAAAATAAATAGAAATGTAAAAACAAAAAGCCCAAATATTTGAAAGTAGGATTAGGCAAGAAATTCAAGTTCTTACAACACCCCTGAAAATGTGGGGTCCAGTGTGAGCTCTTAATATAGAAGAAGCCAGCATAAGGCTGGTGTTTGCTCTAATTAAAGGTGTGTGTCTTGAGCTGTGTCCAACCCAGGTCTTTCTGGCATTTTTAAATCCTACTTTTGGTTCCAAAACCTTTCACTATTTATCACGTTTTATACCCACCTGTTAGGCAGAAACAAGGCAAGCCTGTGTGAGTGCAGAGCTCTAGTGTGCGCCTGAACCACAGTGGCGTCACTTCCCCCTGGTGATCCAGGAAGAGGCTCTGTGCTGCAAAGTGGCACATCAGACGCTGGTTTATTACCATCAGTTTTTCAGTAATTCCCAACTGGACCAGATTCAATCCAATAACAAAGGATGAAAGTGTCTAAGTCCACTTAACTACCAGGTGCCTGAATTTGCTCAAATCACTTATTAATTTCCTTTCCTGATCTCACTGCTAAGCTGTCAGAGCCTGATCCGGTGTCATGGAGTCAACTGCTTTGGGGTCAGTTATGCTGGATTGCACTGGTAGTTATTGGATGACAGCCCAGTCTGAAATGGGCCCTCATCTAATCACCCATGTGTCCTCTTTGAAAACAACTCAAAGGACAGTGATGTCTAACTGCCCTAGACATTGGCCTCCAATGCTAGGCAGAGATGGTAACAGCTGTTCAGATGCCACAGCCAGTGCGGTGACCATTGCCCTGGCCCAGGGGTGAGGATCTGACTTAAGTCACTAAGGCAGTTTTGTGTATCCCTTTCCCCCTTTTAACCTAACATCATAAACACGATGTTTTATTGCCTCTTGAGTTTCCTTCCCTGCCCCCATTCTTTATAACTCACCCACTTCTAGAGAGGAATTTTCTTCCATATCCCGGAGACCTCCTTCCTTACAAAGTTAAGCCCCGTTCATCTTTAACACCTTTGCAGCACCCTTACCCTCCTGCTCCAGTTTCCTGCTCCTAATGTTCTCCAAAGCTCCCTTTCCTCCTAGACTATTGGACACGTTCCAGTAGCCTTTTCAGGGGCTCCATCCATGGGACTGGTTTCCATCGAGGAAGAAGTGCGGCATCTTGGAGGAACAATGGAAGGTTCTTCGTAGCTGGGTGTTTTTTTTTTTTTTTTTTTTTTTTAGTTCTTAAAAACACCTGGATATATTCTATAATATTCTTGACGCTAAGAAGGTCCCCTTCCAAATATGGATCTAACCCACAGCTGGAAATAACATGTTCTCCAAATCTCCCTGCCAAAGAGTTAAATGTCTTCCCGGCATTTTAAATCATTTAAAGGCACTTAACTGCTCAAAATCATATGAATCCTCCTCATGCTCACATGGAAAGCATTGGGCAAATGACAAAGAGCATTAGCAAGGCTTTATAACTAAATCAGGAACAAAACATACTAGTGGCAAATACACTGGAGATTTACGAATGAAAAGTCTCTCCCTAAACCAACTGAAAGGGTCATTGGGAACGAGTGAACTGCCCTCCTGTGGTCTCATACCCTACTTGGTGAGTGTTCATTTGTTCCGGCTGACTCCACACAAACATGACTGTGTGGCACAAACAAGCTTCTATAAAATACATCAGCACAAGCACCACAGGGACAGAGGCAAATGGAGCCTTTGAACCAGCGAGTTAAAACAAACCCATGGAAATATCCCAATACTTCACCATTAGGGAAGGAAACCCTTTGTTCGTCCACAGATACCCCCAAGCCATTTTCTCCTACTTGGACAACTACAGTAACTGCTGATTGGACTTTTGGCACCCACTTTTCCCACAGAAATCCACTCTCTAACAGGCTTCCTAAACACATCACCTCTCTAATACAATCTTCTAAGAACTTCCTCTTGTTTTTGAAAAAAGCCAAACGACTTAGCCAAGTCTAACAGAACCATGTGAGACCCAATTCAGGGCCTGCACTGAGTGTTCATCTTAAGCTATCCTTGAGTTTGCTCTATAGCCAGCTCTGTGGTCCTCTCTCCTCAAGATACCGAATTTATTCCAGCTCACTCCTTTCCTTGGGGCTTGTTATTTTCTCTGTGGCACTTGCTGCCTAGCTTCATTGTTGGAGCCTTCTTTCTTAGCCTGTTGGGACAGTTATTGTTAGGTCAACAAAACTAACTAACTAACTAACTAACTAACTAACTAGCTAGCTAGCTAGCTAGCTAGCTAGCTAACTAACTAACTAACTAACTAACCATGTTACTAAGGAAGACCACCATATTCTCAGTGTGTCTGTGCCAATGTTTCCAGAGATTAGCATGAATCAAAGTGGAAAATGGATCCATCCACCATGGCTAGGCACCACCCAGAGGGCCTGGAGAGAGCATGCATTGAAAGCAAATTGGTCACCTGTTTGAAGCCTATGAAAGACTTTTTTTTTTGTATTTTGTATCCCAGAACTCCAGCTCTTCAAACTCTGGTTTTTGTGACTTATATTGGCTTCCCCCATCCTCTCTGCTAGCAGGATTTTAGGTTTTGTCCTTTAACCTTTAAGCACTGTTTCTTATCCTTTAACCTTTAAGGCCTTTTATCCCCAGTCCTTCCATCTTTTGGCTTAGATGTGCACCATCCCAGCTACTCCAGGCTGTGATAACACCCAACTTTATAACCACTTGACCCAGCTCCCTGGTAAATGCCTTACTTATGCTCACATATGTACACTGCTGACTCAGTATCTCTGGAGACCCCTGACGCACCATTGCAAAGCATGCTGCTCTGTACTCTCAGAATATTACCACACAACTGCAGCCATCTACAAATTATCCTCAAAGGAATAAATAAGCGGTTTAAAGAGCCCGCTCTAACACATGGTGGTCAGCATCAAGAAGAGTTTATTGGTGAATCAAGAACAATAGGCTCAGCTTTGGGCTGCAGGAGCTGTCAGGTGGTGATGAGGGAATAATGGGGAGGAGGCAGCCCAAGAAATGCACCCTCCAGTCTGTGAGGAGCTGGTCCGTATTTTCTGGGCTTTTCAGTAATGACTGGCACGGTATCCTGATAGTGAATCGCTAGAGGCTGCAGTGAGCATCCCACATATAAAAACTGGCTGCTGGAGACATGCATGTGAGCTCAGGATGAAGCCTGAGAACCAGAACGACTGCACTTGTCTGTGATGGGCAGAGCCTGAGCCCAAGAGAGGTTTGCAAACTTTGCCCTGCTGTAGGCTTCCAAGGTCCAGGCTGTTCCTTCCATCTCTCAGACCACAACAATGACTGTTAAGATCCAGCACGGATTACTTCGGAGACTCCACATTATGCTTTTTGTTGTCTGAGTCAGATAGCTTTCTCTCTAAAATAAAATAGCATTCCTGAAGCCCGAGTTTCCCAGGGATTGTGCTAAAATGTATGTTCTTATGCAGATGGCCTCGGCTGGAACTCCAAGTCTAGTTTCCTCCTGAAGCTCCGGGTCAGGTCTTGAGGGTGCCAAGACCCCTGGGCACCTCTGAGGAAGAGTGCTAGTGAATCCACAATTGATCCAATTCATGGTATTGGTGTATACATAGTAAAAGAACCATTACAACCCTGCAGTGCAGTGATGGGGTTCAGCACATGATACCCCAAAGTGTAACAGCCTAGCACACTGAGTGCTTGCAACAGTACTAGATGATGCTATTAGAAGCAAGACCCTTCTAGCCCTTTTTCCTTCCTCTCATCCTTGCTTTCCAAAGCAAGTCACAGAACTTGTTTTCCCCCAAGGCAAGTTATAGAAATTGTTCTAATCCCAAAGCAAGCCACAAAACCACAGAAGGTCTCTTTATCCCTTTTGTGATTCCTGCAGACCTTCATTGAGAGGGTTCCACCCTTCATGTGGGACAGGGTGCTACTCAGAAATACCCAGAAAAAAATTGGACAGCTCTGGATGTGCCTCCGCTCAGTCTGCCATACCTTGCTTGCATCTAGCTGTCTGCTCTTATTTCTACCTTTCCTTAAATCTTCCCTTGTGTCTTCTAGATTCCCTTGTGAAGGCATCCAGGACAATGTAAAATGTTGATTAAATGCTTTGTTATGCTTTTCTCTTGTTCACCTGTCTTTGTTAAAGTTTTGTCCTCAGCCTTCTGATGAGCAAGGAGATGGGTCACATCTTTTAGTCCCTAGAAAGGAAGCACTGGTGTGTATGTGTTAAGCCATTGTCCTTGTATCAGTCATATTATCCCCACCCCACCCTCAAAATCCATACTTTTCTTTATATAAGTTTTCTTCTTGGAGTTTGGTGTGGAGCAATATAGCTGTTTTGTTCATTAGGAAATATATTTGAGGTTCCAGTCTGTGCTAAGTGCTATTCTGATTGGTTTTTGGATAGGACAATTAATATTAATTCTATAAATAGTAATCTTATGCAAAAAAGTGGTTGTTGTGTGCTGGTCGTCAGTGTATACCATGTCTGTTCTAAGATACATTACTTAGAACTCTGTAAAGTTTTGAAACCCACAAGTCACTGAGGTATATGACAATCTTTTAAAGTATATTCCTAGGATGTTAGTTGCTTGTAAATACATGTGTGATTTTAACCTGAGTCTTGGTTCTAGGGTTGGCACAGACCTAGTCACAGGTCGATTTTGTGTTTGGCTGTTGCTTGTCATGACAAGGTCTGATTCTAAGCAGAAGCTCTGAATGCAGCAGCAGAAGTTCCCCTTGGCTGGCTTTGGTCAAAGGCCATGTCTTGCTAGTCAATTAGTTAGCCTTTTGACAGTCTCACCAGTGAGCGCTAATAGATCTGATTATCTTCCTAATGACCGACATAATGCCATCATTTATTGATAAAGCCACACCTTTGAGCTTGATTATAATGAAAGCTGAGTGGTGGAGGCTGATTTCTTTGGCAAAAAATCATCTGTGTCTTTAAACGAGGATTCTTTTGGGAAAGGGGAGGTGACAAGATTTTTTTCCCCCAGGGTTCATGCCAACAATGGCTGAAGAGTCCTGTACTATTCTGAGTGAATGCAGTTATCAGTAGAAGGATGCTCACGGCTGTGTTCTCTGGCCTGGAGACAACATTGAACACCGAACCAATGGCTACAAAATGCCAGAGAAATCCAAGTGTGCTCCTAAGTTCGTGTGGAAAGAGGAGTTGTGTCAGGCTATTGGTAACATGTTTATGAGGGGGACATTATCACATGGTAGAAATGAAATCGGCTTCCAGCGCGCTACCGTGCAGCCTTAATCAAGTTCCCCCCATACTTTGGGGTCTGGTTCTGTGTGCGTAGTTGAACCCCAGAGTCGTTTCCAGGTTCAGGATTCTGGGACTCTCTTCTGATCTGCTCAGTTTAGAAGCTGGAGGTGGCTGGATTCTGGCTGGAAGGCTTTCATTTTCTGGGAGTCTGTGAAGAGCAGTAATTTGAGGATGCAGAGATTAGCACACAGGGATTCTGATCTCTGGGTGAGGGTTGGAGCTTGGCTCTGGACTAAAATGGGAATGTTTGTATTCAGTACTTGGGTCTGCAGGTATTTTTCACTGGCTACAAATTCACTTAAAATAAGAGGACATATAGTCATGTGTGTTTACTCAGCCCCTTGCAAATAACCCTCTTTCAGCACACTGGTCACACTGTGAAAGCAGCGAGGTAACTGCCAAGTTCAGTCAGCTTCTCTGATGTCATAAATGGAAAGACCTGTGAATTGCTCCTTTGCTGGGCATGAAGGCTGGGGATGATGTCATTCTTTAAAAATAAATAAGCATAACCTAATGTCTTTTTATTAATAGTCTAATTGCCGCATCAGAAGAAGGAAAGCTTTGTAGAGCGAGTGAGAAACTGCTCTGACATCATACTAACAGCACAAGAGGACTTTCTTCTCTGGGCACACACACACACACACACACACACACACACACACACAGGTAAGCTGACCTCTTTAACAATGAGTCCCCTAGTGAAGCTGCAAGTGTCATAAAGGGTTGCAGGTGATGTGACTGGCTCAGAGACTAAAGAATGGCAAACCCGTAAGATGCTGTTCTTGGGAAGAGCATTGGCCCTAGAGCAAGGGTATGAACAGCACTGCCTTGGGTAACCTGTGCTGTTGTCACAGTATTGTTGTCTCAGGTCCCGAGACTGAACACATCGAACCTCTGTCCTTGTTGGTTTGGACAAGCATCCTGCAGCCATGTTTATACCTTGGTAAACCAAATTTAGGTTGAATGGATATAGAATTGTCAAGGACTGGAGAGGTGGCTCAGTGGGTAAAGGCCCTTGTTACCAAATCCTTGAACATTCATCCTTAAAGCCTACAAGATGAAAGAAAAAAACCAACACACACACACACACACACACACACACACACACACACACACCATTCCTCAGTAAGAAAGTTTAAAAGTTGAGGCACTATAGGAAAATGAGACTATCCATGCATATAATTTTTAAGTGTCAAAGGCTTTAGAATCTGACATTTCTCTTCTCTTCTGAGTGGGTTAAATGCAGTTCATTCTGTTTTTAAAAGATGATAATTTTATTTTATTTACAATTATGCGCGCGCGCGCGCGCGTGTGTGTGTGTGTGTGTGTGTGTGTGTGTGTGTGTGTGTGTGTTTGCCTTTGTGAGTGAACACTCATACATGTAGAGGTAAATTATAGGAGTTGGTTCTCTCTGTCTATCATAAGGGTTCCTGGGATTGAACTTAGGTTGTTAATTTTGGCAGGAAAACATTTTATCAGTTGAGCTCTATCACCAGTCAAAGACAATTTTAATCAATAAATGAAGTTTTTGTGTGTTGTGGTAGAGGACAACTTTGTGAATTAATTCTGTCCATCTGAGACAGAGGTTTAGACCCTCAGGTTACTAGAATAAGTACCTCCACCCTCTAAGCAAGCTCACCAGCTTGAATGAAGTCCATCCTGTCCCCAGGTCATTCAATTTGTCTTTATCTTTTTGACTCTAGAGCAAGTGATTCTGCAAAGCTTTTGTAGCATTGAGGGAAAAGAAATCACAATTCTGGAACTGTAGCCATTGTAAGTCCTATTGACAGGTATCATGAATGCTTGCTTTAGATTGGAGTTCTTGATTCAGATTAGTGGACATGGGTGTATGTGCATTACTCTGCATGATTTTGATGGCCACATGACCCTTATCTGGCTTTTTCTACAAGATGTACCACCTACATATATTGCTCCTGACCAGGCCTTTTATCCTGGGCAGCAACCATACTCAGAGAGTGTTATCCAAGTGGACGGCCAAGTCCCACTTACTTGAGATGCTCAGAACCAGGCATGTTTCATATTCTGTAATTTTCCAGAGTTGAGAATACTTAAGGATACAACACAAGTTAGACTGCAACGTCAGCCCACCTCACTGTAGGTTTCACAGTGCACACAGTCAGAAGGCTACTCTGTACAGTCTTCTTGCCAATGACACTGTATTTTGACTTTGGCCATCACTGGAGGTCATGTGCCTAATTTTGTACTGTGGAGTATTCATGGTAGTTGGTCTTTAGATTTTGGGGTGTTTGAATTTCAGTGTTTCAGATGAGGGATATTTATTCTGTATTTGGTGTCCTAATAAATATAGGAGGTCAAGCTTCTAGGTCACATTACTTCTGTGATGTCCTTTGACAGTGAGTTCAAAGTAGAAAAAATAGTTTATAAACACTGCAAGCCAAATCCAGACATTATGACACACTCCTATAATCCCCGCACCAGGGAAGCTGATGTAGAGATGTCAGTGTTGAAAGCCAGCACCAACCTGGGCTGCACAGGAAGACTGTTAACACAAAACATGCAAGAAACCCCAACAACAACAAAAACTTCATGCCCCGATGTGTGTTTTGCTACAGGCTATTGACCATGTTTTCTGTGGCTTATGAGGAGACAGCAACAGCTCCATGTTAAGCCAATGGAACTCCCTTTGCAATAAATCCTATGATTAAAACCTTGGTAAGGAGAGGAAGAGGAGGGATGAAAGGAAGGGGTAAGAGAGAAGGTCCACTATGTAGGTGCTGGAATGAACCATTCAAAGGGAAGTATGGAGAAGAGCGGGTTGAGAACAGCAATAAAGTCAGAGAGAACACCACTGCTTTCACTAAAGACCCATCCTCAAGTGTGACCCCTTTTGAAAAGGGGGAGTTGCTTAGGCTCCTGCAGCAGCAAATCAGGAACTCTCCAGCAACTCCCCAGTGACGTGTGGTTTAATAACTATTGCAGATAAATTTAGTGCAGCACAAGTGACAGCCAGTATGGTCTTAAGTTCTGTAGCCAAGCCAGCTGTGGTTAGACCTTGTGAACTCAGTTCCCCCATGGTACCCAGTACAGGTCACTGCAGTTTTCACACTCCTTTAGAGAACTGCTTTTGGGTACAGCATGTGTCTGTACATGTAAAAAAATCACTTGAGCTGTTTTACAGCCCAGGGACTCAGGGCAATCCAGCCAGTTTCTAAGCCTCAGTTTCCTTGTCCCTAGATAGATCTAGACCACCTTTAAGGCCCCCTGAGAGCTGCTGTCCTGTGGTCCCATGAGACAGGCTAAATGGAGTTATCCATCACTGCTCTCTGCATGTTACAGAGGCATACAGAAAGATAAGGTGTGGGTGTGTTTGTGTGTGTGTGTGTGTGTGTGTGTGTGTGTGTGTGTGTGTCTGTCTGTCTGTCTGTCTAAGAAAACCCTAGGATAGCAGTACAGTAAACTATGGGGGAGGTTACAGATAAGGAGACCCTTAACAAAAATATGTGTATGATGTCACTCTAAGGAAGAGACAGTGATGAATAGCGAATACATATGTCTAAATTATCAGTCTGCATTCTTGAGACATGCACTAAAGTTAGTACTAATGCTAGTACTAAGATCACATACATACCAGACATGTAACCCTTGAGCAACTTCCTGGTGGATGATAAGTCCAGGTGAGCAGGCATTCATAACACCATGATAGATTTATTGAGTAATGACATGCAGTGATAAATACGAGAGCAGAATCATTGGAGAACATTCTGGAATCCAGGTGGTGTGTACATTAGACAGAGGATGCTGCTCTGGGCTTTATTATTTTATTTTATTTTAAAGCCCTCCCCCCTTTTAAAAGATTTTTTTGTATGGAAAATGTAAAACAGATGAGAAGAAATTATGATAACAAACTCCCAAACTTTTTTGGAGCCAAAGTTTAGGGCAAAGACTGTTGTTATGAATACAAGAGAATTGAAGAGAAACTAAAGAGAAGTTGGGTTATTCCTCCCAGGAAGGTACATCAGTACCTGAGACTGGGCCCTGTGAGGCTAGTGGAGAGGCTAGCCAAGAATTGACTGTATTAGGCAGCTTTCTATCACAAAAAAAAAAAAAAAAAAAAAAAAAAAAAAAAAAAAAAAATTCTGCGGCAATGTGCTGATAGAAAAGTTTTGCTTTGGCTCATGGAATCCGAGTTTCTAGTACAGGACTGGTCAGTCAGAATGCTATGGAGTTGTGGGAAGAACATGCTTTGTGGAGACAATATGTTGAGGAGTCAATTCTCTGCGAGTGTGGAGGGATTTGGGTCCCACAATTTCCTTTGGGAATATAATCTCAATGGCCCAAAGACTTCTTAGTAAGTTCTTTCTTAAAAAAAGGAATTATTTATTTATTTATGTATATGAGTACACTGTAGCTGTCTTCAGACACTCCAGAAGAGGGTATCAGATCCCATTACAGATGGTTGTAAGCCACCATATGGTTGCCGGAAATTGAACTCAGGACCTTTGGAAGGGCAGTCAGTGCTCTTAACCACTGAGCCCTCTCTCCAGCCTCTCTCGGTAGATTCTATCTCTTATAGGTCTGTGGTACATGTATGTGAAATTAGAGGTCTGAGGAGAAAGCTATGTTTTGCTCTACCATTTTATACCCCTTTACCTTTTCTATTGAGATGCAATCTCTCACTGAACCCTGGGAGAGCCTGGCCCTCAGCAAGCTCCAAACATACTCTTGTCCTTGTCCCCTATATCTCCCAGTGCTGGGTCTATAGGTACATGGGGTCCATAAGTAACTTAGAGCAGTATCCCCTATCTAATGCATGCACCACCTGGCTTCTAGAATGTTCTCCAATGATTCTGCTCTTGTATTTATAACCTGCTTTGTATGTGAGTGCTGGGATCCAAGTTCTTCATTCAGGTCTTCATGCCTGCACAACAAATACTTTTACTCATTGAACCATCCCGTTGAATGCTAAAGCACACCTTTTGTAAGTTTCACTCCCACCAACAATACCAAGCTGGGGATCGAGCCTTTAACATGAGCCTTTGGGGTCATTCAAGATGCAGACTCTAGTGTGAAGATAGGAATGGCATGCTGGGAGTCAAGACTCTTCGAAGGACCTCACCCACTTAGGCTCATGAAACCGTTGCATGTCACAGACACTGGTGAACAGTGGGCCTTGATTCTAACACTCCAGAAGAGTGATAAGCTTCACACAAGGCTCACACTAGGACAGATTCTAGAGCTCCAATAAGAACCCCTCCAATGCATCTTTGTCTTAGAGATATCTCAGTCCAGCACCCCATTTTTCTTAGGAAGTTCATGTTGGGATCTGGGACCAGCTGAGTTCTTTGTCAGAAGGGCTGAGTCCAGTCCCTCTGTGAAGCTCACTGGGTGATTCCAGCACACACCCAACTCAGAGCAAGTATTTTATTAAAGAGGACATTGCCGTGTCACCCTTCTAAAATTCCAGCTCTGTCACTGGGCATCTCTACACCTGTTAGAGGGAAAGGATCTTTTCACTGAGGTGATTATAACTCAGATCACTGATGGTCTCTGGCACAGTCCCAGGTCCCCCAAGCACAGTCATTCTTTCCACTATTAGCTGCTGGCATATCCAAAGTTAGAATTATTGATTCTACTTGGCTTGTGCCCCAATAATCTTAGAACACCATATCTCTTTCTGGGCTTTAGTAGCATGTTGGGGTAATAACTAATACTAAAAAAAGCCCTGAGTGTGCTAATCAAGGCTAATCCACTCCAGCTAACCATGCTGAGAACTTTATTGGATGTCATTGTCCTTAGATGTGTACCTATGAATTAAAATGTGCCTGAAAGACTTCAAAGCAAGAGTCTATCAGGGCCATATAAGGGGACCACAGAAGAATATAACAGAGAATTTGTGGTTTCCCAAAATCCCCCTCGTGAGATTAGCACAGGATCCTATGGGCAGGCAAGGAGCTAAAGATGAAGAGAGAGGTCTTGAATTTGGTGAGGCAGTTGAAACTTGAAAGCAAATATATAAATATATATATGGCAGGAGGGAAAGCCTGCAACCTCAGAGAAGAGCTACATCAGAAGACAACTTTACAGGGATGTTCCTGGGTGTGGAGTACGCTCAATGACTAGAATAAAATATTAAACCATATTAGACACCCAGACTGTGTCTGGTTCCAAAAGTCCTGTAGGTCCCGGGTGAGAGTTCTTAGTCCATTCTGCGTACCCAGAACAGCTCTGAAGTGTTCTGAAGGCAGCCTGCCTCCCTGGACAGAAGCAGAACAGGCACGTAGCATTTTGTCATTATTACACAAAATAAATGGAAGGGTAAGCAGGGACTGTCTGTCTTCATCCCACCATCAGAAAATACAATTAAGAGGAAACAGAATTTAAATGATAGCCACTAACACATTGAAGATATTAAGATCCCCCTCCTGAAACAGTCTTAACATCATTTGTCAACAGACATCAAATTAAATTGGGAAAAAAAGAACACGGCTTGCTTTCGTCTCCCGTAAAGATATTTGAAGTTGTTTATTGAACTGGAATTCAATCTCCATAATTCTGCGGCCCTCTCTTTTCATCCATAATAATTCATCTCTATAATTAAAGCCTAATGAAGCACACAGTTTCCCTGTTCATAATCAAGTTCAGCTGCAAGTGACCAACACTAAAATAGAAGTCTTCCCAGTAAAGGGATTTAGCCCTCCTTCCTTTAGAGAGCTACCTTTTTCTCTTGGATTTACATTTAGTCCCATTAACAGGATTTATTTTCTCAAGAATGCTGGGAGTCATCAAGAGTAGCAACAGGGATTCCAGATGACCCCAGACACTGAGCGAAGCTGTGTTCTTATTGAATTAATTAATTGATGCTGCTGGTCTGTGATCCATGGCGGGCCTCTCCTTTTGTTTCATGTTTTGTCCTTTAATAAAAGACTGATTCTTGAAGGAGGATGGATAAGCAGGGAGAAATTGCCATCTTTTGGTATCCATTTAAATCTGAAATATCCCTTGGAAACCTTAGGCTTTGAACCATTATCAGCTAATGTGTTTGAAACTGATTAGCTGACATCCAGCTGGGACCAACAGAAGATGTAGAAGGGCCTTCCAGAGTGAAGCCCAGCCAGGAGAGAGAAGGAGTGAGGTCAGAGAAGAACTTGATTGTTTCCACAGCCTTGCAAGCCACTCCAGAGAGTTACAGCCATTCAAAGCACCTGGAGGTCTCCACTGGCCCAAAGACCAGAGATTGTAGGTCAAAGTACCTGGTCTTCCCCACGAAATCCTGCACTGGTGAATCACTGTAAGAAATCATATAAATTAATTTTTGCTTATTGGCTTATGAGACAGGGTTTTTGCCATATAGCACAGAATGGTTTTGAACGGGGCATTCTTCTGTTCAGCCTCCTGAGAGCAGGATTTCAGGGGTATGCCACATCGGGCAACACTGTGTTGTTTTGATTTATGACTTACTTTACACGGTTAAAATATTACGGCAATTAGCATAACCATCACTCAAAACATTCAGCATTTCATTGTAGTGAAAACATTCGGAATTCTCTCTTCTTGCTGTTTTCAGATGTGCAGTGGATTATTTTTGACTGGTGTCTCCCCAGGGGCCCAAACTCGCTTCTTTATGTAACTATAACTTTCCATGTGTTGGCCAGTCTCTCTTATCTAACTCTCTTCCCCACTTTCCACATCTTTGAGTAACCACTATTTTATCCTCAACATCCACCAGGTCAGCTTTTGATAGGTTCCATTGTTTAATATTATACTCTAGGCACAGAACCTTATCTTTTCTGTGGCTGAATGCTATACTAGTGTGTCTTCAAAGAACACCACACTTTCTTTATCTATTCATTGAGTGACAGACGCACACTCTAATTTCTTACCTGGATGTTATGTACAATACTACAATAAACGTGGTATTCAGACTCTCACTTCTGAGTCACACAGTAGCTCTGTCCCAACAGGCTGTCATCACCACTCTGGTTTCTGTCATGGCTGTACAAATGGACATTTCTGCCTCTGGTCTTGGGTGGTGTTCACAGAGGGGAGGGGAGGCAGGTGCTTCCTGCTGTTTTCTAGTGAACACAATTACTGAGGCATGTTCACCCCCATGTTCCTAAAGAACACACAATGGTCTTGTGGAAATAACAGAACTGTGAATATTGACCTCAGAAGAAAGTACTTTAATATATATATATAATACTTGTATGTATTTCTGGAAAGGTCCCGAGAGAAGAACGCTGGCAGTGTGTGGGGGCATATTTGAGAAGGAAGGTGCCAGGGTTAGGTTTGGACATAACAGGTTCTTTCTCACTCTGGTACCCTGTTTTCTGTTACCAGAGAGAGGGGTCTGTATAGTTCCTCCATTGGCTCCTAGCACCAGATACCGAAAGGACACACAGCAAATCCTCAGTGCTTGCCACGGAGTACTAGGCTCTATTACAAAGGAGAGAAGACTTTGCCATAGGTCTTTTGGAACTGGAAGAATTTTCCAGACTCCTCTGCAAAATCTGCTCCATGTGCCTTTTTGGAATCTACAGATATCTACTCCTCCAATGCTGTGCTTGCTCCAAAAAGACTTCCATAGGAGGACAAGTTTAGGAGCTGTCCGTTGCAGCCTTGGAAACATCTAGTACCTTTCCTGTTCCCAGGTCCTGTGTAAAGTGACTTCACAGCTCCTCCTATGAGAACATGGAATTTATATCCTCACTGGAGTCTGGCCTGGGGTATGATTCATTTTTTCCCAAAAGCACAGAGCAGAAAGTGTGGTGTTCCTGATCCCAGCTTCTGGGGAGTGAGGACTTCGTTCTTACCTGTTGCGAAGTCCATAGCTGAGCTCCCCGGGATGATAGTTGCACATTTGTTGGTTGCCATTGAAAACCAAGCATAGAGCCTAGATGCATCTGGAATGCACTTTTCACGAGGGTGAGCTGCCTATTGTGCAGCAGTTAAGTGGCACTCGTGCACTGGGATGACTGCTCATGCCCTGGAGAACTGCAATTTCCATCCCAGCCTGCACATTTTAGGAAACGTTACTTCAGCCAGACATAAAAGAGGCCAGTGCAGAAGGACCATCTTCCAGGGTGCCGTTCACCGGAGAGGAGGTGGGAACTGTCAGTCTCTTCCAAGTGAACACACATTGCTCTGAGACATGTTTGCTTCTGTGCTCCCGAAGGACAAACAGCGATCTTGTGCAAGTCACAGGAGTGGGAGGTCTTGACCTCAGAAGAGGGTTCATATGTGTGATTGACAGGTAACTGCAGTCCATATTTCTGGGACACAGTGTGATGACTTCGTGTCATTTCGTAGTGATGTTTTGAAATGGGTACCTGGAGAGCTTCATCTCTTTGTCCTCAGCAGACATTTGTCTTTCCTTGCAAAGCTTCACGCCAATATTGTCACCACCATGGCCAGCAAAATGGAGCCACAAGGACCTGTCATAGGCAGTTAGCAAAGGAGATATTCCCATGGTCAAAGTGGCTCCGATGGGGAAGCAGTCCCTTGATTCCGCACCAAACACCAGTGAGTGAATTACCAGGATCACGTGTCCACAGGATTTTTTTTATTCCACAATGTTTTCTCATAGCACATTGTGAGGAAAAATGACCAAGGCTCTGTGTTACCTGACTGATTCCAAGCCATAAGGCAATTTAGTGCCGGAATGCGTAATTACCTCTGCTTTCATTTCCTTTATTTCATTAATTTAGAAAATTTCTTAAACATTTACTGCCTGCCGTTTATGAAGTGGGACTGACTCTACACATGACTTGGAATGAAAGTTTTTCTTTGCTAATAGAAATGTTACCTATGTAATTTAATAAGTATTATGTGTACACTTTGAAATCGCTAATTAAGATAAGCAAGTTTTAGTGTATTAGGTGCTTAACCCAGTCCCAGCCTAACAAAGTTAATTAGTACCAGAAACGAGTGAATAAATTAAATTAAAAATATTATTGATGTGACATTAGATTATGATAATAAATGCTGAGAAGAAAGTATTTCCAGAGGTAGACCTGTTATCTCTTTATGAAAAATGGCAGATACCACAAAATAATTTAGAGACCAGAGCAAATGTGTTTTAATAAGCCACAGTAATTAATTAAAATGAAAGCTTCCCTTGACTTGAAAAGGCAGGGCTGACATGCTTGCTCAGTTTATGAGATCTATCAGCAGGTTGGCCTACATCAGAGAGGAATGTCTTTTTGTGCATCTTTGGCTCAGTTGCCTGAGTAGAAGACACCCTCAAAAATATCCCAGATCAGGGTGTACCAGACAGAGCCAACTCCTGACAGGAGGGAGAGAACCAGTGAGGGGGTGGGGGGGGGAAAGCAGAGCATCACATCCTCACAGAGTGAGTTCACTGTAGGCTGTGGAGTGAAGATGTTGCCCTGCCCCAAGAGCTATAAGATGAGGCTCATTTTGAAGTCAGCACAGGAAAGAGCTGGCTGGAAAAGAAATCCAGGATAACGGAGGTTGACTTCTATGTGTGGAGTGAGGCAGGCCAAAGCTTCAGAGGCTGGGGCCTGTCAATCTTCTGTGCTCCTCGCTGACAGCAGCCTCTACCTGTCTTCCCCATCACTTGGCCTCAGTGGCTTCCATGGCCTTGTATTCATTTGACCTCAGAGATCTTGGCATCTCTCCGCCACCAGTGACCCCATGTACTCAGAGCAGTTGGGAGCGGGGCTGTCGCTTGTCTCTTGGTCCTTAACACAGGCTTCAGTCTGTATAGTTCAGTCCATACAAGAAGGCCAACCTCAGTGCTTTCAGATTCATCCATGACCTCAGCCTGCAGGGAAGAGCAGGGAACGGAGAGCCAGCATCTTACGGATATATGATGCTAGGGATGCGGGTGAATACCCAGGCTCTCACCTTCTGTGTCTGCCCATCCCACAGGCTCTGTATCCCAAACACAGCTGACTTCAGATAGAAAACGACATGGTAAAGCTGTGACTGCACAGAAGCACAGACTCTCCACAGGCATTTTATGATCCCCTCCGAATGGCTCAGTGAAGTGTTTACATACATTCGCATCGAATGGGGTACTGCGCGCAACCTCGATCCACAGAGTGCAGGCTGTTTTATGAGGTATGTTGATTTCGGAAGCTACGCAGGGTCCTGGAACCAGGGACCCTCAAATATGGAGGAATGGTGGTGTTTAAAGAGGTATGTGCACATGTGGTCTGTGTGCAGCAACACTGGTGGGGAGGTCAGAGGTCAGTGTCAGGTGTTGCGTGTCAGGAAGCATCCTGTTTATGTTATAGTTTGAAACTACTGCACCCAGAGCTTGTGGATAACTAGGCCATCTAGCCGGCGAATTCCAGGAATCTACCTTTCTCTGCCTTCGCTGCATCTCCTGCTCTGGGATCTTAAGCACATACTCTACCATAAATTACGACTATGAAATCCAGGGCCTTCTGCTTGACTGGCAAGCACTGTACCAACAGGTATCTCCCCTGCCCTTGTATTCTAGGTTTGCTTTGTTTTACCACAGTCTTGGTTCATGTCATACTGCTGAAAAGGAAGTCCCCATTTAACCCAAACTTCCCAAGAAGGCAGCAACTTAAAAAACGATCAGAACGTGACAGTCTAGAGGAATGAACCTCCACGCATGCTCTGGGTGAGGTTTCTTTGAGACTTGAATTTCTCTTTAGGGAGCAGAGGGGGTCCTAGGAAACCGTATGCAAAGGTTCACAGTATATTTTTTTACAAGAAAATATTTCTACCAATGACTTAGTTCAGTGCTATCTGTGTTGTTGGGTTCCCATTTCATTCCCTGTGTAGATGGCTCTGGGAAAATTATGTAGAAGGAGGCTCAGATATAAAGCAGTCACCTCCATGGGAGGCAGGTCTCTCCTTTGGGATGGTCAGTTCCACCTTCTGTGTTTGCCGCTTTTTCATTCAGATGCTGGGCTCCTCGGACTTACTCTCTTACAGTGAGAATATGGTATTTTCATAAGCCCAAGATTTAATGCAGGGGCACCCACTAAGTAGTGCTTAGTGGGCTGCACAAAGCCCCTGGAGCAGGTAGGGCCATGCTTGGCACACTGTAAGCACTTAAACACGGTCGGTTGGCTGGGGCCATTGATGATGATGAATACAAGTGTAGCCATGCTGGTGGTGACAGACACAGCTGGGAAAATAGGAATCAGCTGCAAAAACAGACCCGGGAACGGGAACGGTCAGCTGCAAACACAGGCACAGTGTTGTGGGTGCTGGATTCCCACCTCCCACCCTCCAAGAGAGCCCCTCCTCCACGGGAGCTCTACCCCCCCCCCCCCCGCCCGCGGCCTTTTTTTCTCAGTTACTCTGCTCAGGAATATGGGTTTAGATCGACCGGCTGGCGCGGTCCATTTGAGTGCATTGTGCTCTGTCCGCAGGCCAGCGAGTCTTGGAGGAGGGAAAGTTGAGTTCATTCAAACGCAGGCAGAGTGCTTTATGGTATTTTTCTTGGCTGCACCACGCAGGAGTTACCTTTAAATGTACTTTATGTGAAACCGGAGAAACCTGACCCCGAGTAACCATTTCAGGTGGAGTTTGGGCTCACGCGCTCAGCCTTAACTGGTGACAGACGTATCGGCTGAGCTGCTGCTGTTTTCACGAGGCTTTAGGTACCCCCATAGCCACCACTCCAGACCAAAGGCGTACCATAGATACAGGATGCACCTGCAAACGCCAGCCTCTGCTTCCCCATGGACAGCAGCAAAGAAAACTAGTGTTGGTCAATTAGCAGTGACTCGGGTGAAAACGAAAGCCTCTAAGTCAACTCACACACCAACTAGGTAATGTGATATTTAGTGTTCTACTATGGTGTGATATTTATTGATCTCCTATGTTCGTGGTCAGTGAGGAATGCGATTCAGTTCACCTTTCTCATCAATGATTCCCTTTTCCTTCAGTCATCACACGTGACCTTCCAGAAAATGGCAGCTCTTGGTTTTGAGAGAAAATCCCCTTTGAAGCTGCCTGTGATGAGGACATTAAAGCTTCTGTGCGATCTCCCATTTTTCATGTTTTATTTTCGTTTGTTTCAGTTTTTCTATTTTCTCTGACGAGGTCTCTGTACCATTGTCATTTCAGCTAAAAAAAGTTGTGTGTGTATGTGTTAATATTATATTATAATATTATATTACATGTGTGTATATTATTATTGTCTTGATACCTCCAGGAATAATTCCTAGTTCTGTTTAAATGACTTTGCCTCTTTTTTTTAAAAATAGATTATGTCAAGTGCCCATTACAAAGATCCAAAATAAACTCTTTCTGACTAATGTGTCTTTCCCAGCTGTATGAACTGTTCAAATGAAACTAATCAGGAAAAGAACACGATATTAGAGTCTGCGAGAATTTGAAGACCATCACAACAGAACTGTGCCTAAGTGGTCAGGTTAAAAAAAAAAAAAAACCAAAACCCATTAGTCCTCTTTGAGGGATGAATATGTGTGTACATTGGCTAGTTTTGTGTCAATTTGACACGAGTTGAAGTCAAGTTAGAAGAAGGAATCTCAATTGAGAAAATGCCTCTCTAAGATCAGGCTGTAGGCAAGCTTGTAGGGGGATTTTCTTAATGATTGATGGGGAAGGGTTCAGTCTACTGTGGGTGGTGCCATCCCTGTACCAGTAGTCCTGGGTTTCATAAGAAAGCAGGCTGAGCAGGCGATGAGGAGCAAGCCAGTAAGCAGCACGCCTCCATGGCCTCTGCATCCGTTCTTGATTCTGGGTCCCTCCCCTGTTTGAGTCATTGTCCTGACTTCCTTCAGTGATGCACTAAGATGTGGAAGTGTAAGCTGAATAGTGGTTCCCCTGTGTTTTCCCTCCACGAGGAAGATCTTTACCCCGCCACTTTCTTGCCTCTACTCATCTGTATGTTGAGCCATTCTTCTTTCCCACCACGGTTCTTCTTCACACAGCAAAACACACAGACCAAGATGCTGTGTCCTGTCTTAGCAAAAGCAGAGGAGAGAGACAAGGCTATGTAGTTAGCATGTTAAGGCACCCATGGAAAGCTTCTCACCATTCTTGGGCTTTTCAAAGTATTCAATCTTGTGTGCCATTGACCCAAGTGAGCCCAGGAACCTCCTCTACAGGTCAGTGTTCTGCCACCTCCAGCTCCCCTGAAAGGCAGAGGTGTGGTGCCCTGAATGTAGGAGAAATGGCTGACCACCTTTAGGTAAATACCAGTCGCAAAGGCATTTCCTACAGGAGGACCTAATTGAAGACTGCCTGAGAGACCAAGGATTACTGATACAGACAATACCAGTCAATTGGTAACTGCTGTTTAGAAGAGATGCTTTCTTGGGACCAATGGGAGATGGGTGGAGCTTGCAGCAGCATTCAGATGAGCTTGCTGCAGAGTTTGTGCCATTGATTCTGTGCCACCACACCTCCAACAGGTAGAGTCAGACAGTCAGTAGTTCAGGGCACAGGCAGCACCTAAGGGGAAAAAAAAAGACAAGGTGATGGAAAAAAGAAACCATGTTAATTCTGGATACCTTCAAATTACAGAAGGTAACTGATGTATTTTGTATTCTTTTAGGTATATTTGTATCCTTTTTGTATTCTCAAGTGTAATTGAAGCAAAAAAAATCTCCTTAAGTAAAATATTCAGAAGTTGCTTTATGTTTAAAGAACTTTCAAGGCACTGTATGCACACTACTTGCTGTGAGCCTGCATTCTAACTGTGTTTACAAAAGCCCGGACTACCATCGGGGCCTGCCTTCTGCCTCAGGAAAAGGACCAATTTTATCTCATTTATGTTTGCATGCTCTGCATTGTAAGCACCGGTGATCCCGCAGGAGGCTGAGACATATTGCTCTGACTCAACCATTTCTTTTATTTAGTTTTTCACCAGGCATCATGATATTTCTGCTCCTACTCCATAGAGCCTATAAGAGAAGCAAACGCCACCATCTCAGACTTCAGGAGAAGAGTGAAGCCCTGGCCAGTGTTTCAGGGTTCCTGCAATCAAAGCTTCACACCTTCCTTAGGTGGCGGTAACTATGCCCTTTCACCACCATAGCTGGATCTTCTCCCTTTGGTCTTTGAAAGGGACTTTGAACAGCCTCCCCTTTCTACCTTCCCCTGTTTTTCCCAGCTTCAGGGTGTTTAACAGGTTATGAGATTTTCCTACCAATAAAGTTCCTGAACAAATAGAACAGCACCTAACTGTTTTCCATTGTGGTACCAGAGAATGTTTCAAAGCTTTAATTTTTTTTTTTAAATTTTAGTTCCTTTCCATTAGGTTTTAATGGGCGACATTTTATAAGAAAAATTAGCCAGAAGAATCTGATTTTCATTTATACAAAGTTTCCAACCGGAATGTCTGAAGCAGACCAGCACGTGCTTTCCTTGCCCTTTGTGTGGTCCTGCAGGAACGAGGGCAGTCCTGAGCGGGCAGGATTACCTTTGAAGAATCAGCAAAGATGGAGGATCTAGTCATCTAGGGTGGTGGCATGGTGTGTCAGATCTCCCTTGCTGTGAGGTGATGGACTGAAAAGGAAGAAATGTTTGTTTTTGCTCAGGACTCCTAGTCTATGATCATTTGGTCCAGTAAACCACACAAGCATAGATGGCACATGCTGAAGGAGGCTGCCTCTCTCTCTCTCTCTCTCTCTCTCTCTCTCTCTCTCTCTCTCTCTCTCTCTCTCTCTTCTCTCTCTCTCTCGCTAGGAAGCAAAGGAAGAGATTAGAGAACGGCACCCTATTATAACATTCCCTCAGAAACAGACTCCCAAAGACCAAACTTCCTCCCGTTAACACTACTTTAAAGGTCCCACCAACCTCCTAGCAGCTCTAGAAGCAGAGGCCAAATCTTCTTCTTTTTTTTTTTTTCTAAAAATACTTTAATGAAAAGGTCATCTTTAACAGTTCATTATGCTACAAATGGAACAACTGAATTACAGACCACCTCTGCTGTCAAAGATGAGAAACATGTTAGGTTTTGGATGTCACCAGTCCCCGCAGCACCTTGCATGTCTGCATGCGTACTACCATGCCAGTTACAGAGTTTTAAAGACCAAGCTCATTTCTCTGTAGTCCCTGCTAGATTAACTTCACCACGTGTTCCCTAATTTAGACATGTGAACACCTTTCAGACATGTAAACTGGGAGCTGTATCTCAGAGGTCCAAGAAAACCAAAGTCAGCCTCATTTGTTTTATTCACCGTTTGCTATCAATGTGTCTTTGCAGAAATGACAATGGAACCACATTAAGTAAAATAATTTTATTTCAGAAAAGAAACAGACTGTAAATGCCCTTTAAATGTTTCTCTAAATTGCATAACCACCAGTGAAAGACTGCTACCTTATTGGTTTCTGAGTTCAGTACTGCTATGCAAACTGTGGATGCAGGTATCCCTGTGTGGGAAACATTGCAGATTTGTCTCCTGAAAATAATTCTAAAGTAACCTGAATTAAGCAATTTTCAAAGCCCTTTCTTTCAGGGCAGCAGAAATAGCCCTTATGGACAATGAGCAACATACTTGAGTAGTAACCCAACTATTCTTTGGATTTTAAAGGAACACAAGTTATCATATAGGCACCACCCCTTAATCCCAGCATTTGGGCAACAAAAGGCTGGTGGACTGAGGTCCATGCTAGGACAACACTGAGACCCTGTTTGTATAATAGGGAGACTGAAAACACGTAAGCAAACCGACTGTCCCTACTGGTCCATGCAATAGTAAATTTGCTAGAGAACTTTGAGGAAGACAAGTACTCTGACAACTGTGAAAATTCCTTGTTTTCCCTAGGGTGGGTAATGGTAACTTAAGCCAGACATCAAAAATTACTTTTTGAAAAGCCAAACATAACTTCCCCTTATTGAAAGCTGACTTTACAACAGCAAGTCGTACAGATCAAGAGGCCACATCTGGCTCATGACAAACACCCATGGCACTGTGGAATATAACTGCCTATGTCTTAGAACGTGTTCAATGGGGTACCAAGATAAAACTGAGCTTGAGGGGTAATGTCTCAGACTGACATTGACTTTGTAGGAAAACCAATGGTGTCATGGGTTTTTACTGTGAGCTACAAACCTTACCCAGCCAGAAACCTTCGTATTTAAGGTGGTGGGAAAGACATTCCTCAGTTAGGCAGGTAGGGTTCTCATTCACCTGCAAATCAAAAAGATTACTCTTACCTTGCTTTACAAAAAGGTACTCTTTAATTAGTGAAAAAATTCAAGTTCAAGCCTTACCTAATGCTTAATGCCCTTCCTTGCAGGTCTAAATGCTAGACCTAGTGCTTGTGGCAACTAGCTCATTGATGTTCCAAAAGGCGGAGCTCCTTCCTGCTACTTTCTTCGACATTTCAGTTGCAATAAGCAGCTTTAACTAGCTTTTGGGAAGTTGCTCACTATCACCACGGTATCTTATGCCTCCACTTCTGATGTTGAAGCTCTTGCTGCTGCCTTCTCATTCTTTATTTATGCTGACTTGTCCATACTCAATTGGCTGCTGAAGTCCTGTCTTAGTGGGTTTTCCTTTGATCCAAAGCATAACTTAGGTCCTTTAAAGCTGGTTAAACCGCTCATGGCTTACTCTTCCACACTGTTCACAAAAACTAACTCGGTACAACTTATAAACAGGCCACATACAGATATCACCTGATTATAGGTTGTAAACATCAACTTACTGAAAAAGGTTTCACTATTATACATACTAGTTCCAGAACATAAAAAGTTGGTTAATACAATTGACCTCATTAAAGGATACTGTCAAGGTTGTGCCCAACAATTTCACAAACAAAACCAGGAAATGTCAGCCTCCCCCATTCCTTTAATCTTTATTATATAAATAAAAGGACTTGAGACAATTTAGCTCAATTTTAATGTTTCCTAAGCATTTTGACCAGGTACCCAGGTTTAAGCTATGAACATTGACAGTGTCCATTCATATAACCACATTTTAGTTATGAAGAATGTAACCAGTTTCTAACATGAGCCTATTTTCTAAACTGCGTATGCACATATGCCCATTAACAAATGGAATGTTGTCTGTTACATTTGTGAGTGTTTTCTGGAAAAACTGCAGTATTTGTGAAGATCAAAGTTCCATGCTAGCACTGCATGCATCCAAATATTAATGCACAGAGGCACAGAAAAAGCAAGAGAGCATATTGAAATACTAGCAGGCTCCATTCCCCTTTTTATTGCTTGTTTAGCTTATACTTTAAAAATTAAAAATCTAAATTTAACGGTCAACTGCCAAAGAAAGTAATAGCAGGGCATACTTAGGACTTGAAACTGTTAAAACACTAGCTGGAGCAACAGTACTTTTTTCATATATATGACCCTAGTATCTAAAGCTCCTCTCAAACAGGGTCTCCAAACAAATTCTCGCACCCAACATGTTTTAGAATGAAATATGTACAAAGAATAACCATGTGTTCTTTGGGAACTTAAGGACTCAAGATGTTCTGAATTTGAATTGAGCTATTTGGGAAGTGATGATGAGGCCAAATCTTCTACTCACCTGTGGGGGACATTCAAGATGCAGGTGACAACTCTTATGTAAGTTCTAAGTTGCCATTATGGACTATGCCATGGTGACTCAGAAAGCAACACTGGTCTTCTTGAGAGCCCCAAAAGACTTCAAGACTGCCAAGAGGTGACTATGTGCTGGAAGCTCCCTTGAAGAGCTTATGGCCGTCAACAATTTCACAATGCTGACCACGCTTGCTGCCTAGAATTCTCCCCTCCCCTCCCGTTCGTTCACCTAACCAGGGTCTCTGGACAGAAAACAACACAACATGCCTTGTTTACATCGGTACCTGCCTACTACCCTGACTATAGGCTGATACTGACAACTGGTTTGTTGCTGATCAGCTTACAGGGGCATCTCTGGAAAACTGTTTAAGGCTGCTGTAACTAAGGGCCACAGGCAGTGTGCTTAACAGCGGAGTCATACTTTTGTACTCTGAAAGCTAGATTCCCAAGTTCTTATACTTGGCTCTGAATTTCCCCTTCTTTTGTGATCAGGCACAGCTACTGTGGCAGATTTGATTTCCCTGCTATTAGTGCTCAGATAACCACCTGTGCTATGCTGATGTGGTCTCTTCTTTGGGTAGGCCTTATTCCTGGGTCCCTTTCATTTTTACATGGACCCCAATCAGATTTTATTAGAGTTCCACCCATAGGTCCCCATTTCCTCCTCCTTATCTTTCCCACGGTCTTCTCTTTATCTGCAGTTGTGTGGGGGTTCAGGCTTGAAAACACAGATGTTTTGGTGAGTGTACACCTGCTTCTCTTTGGGACGTCAGAAATCATTTTCTTGGGGCTGCCTTCCTGAGACTGCCTTTCAGATGATTCCAGCATCTGTACTTCCAACCCCTCGTTTTCCTTACAACATTGACAGACCTAGTCAGTGCTTGTTCACAGTAGGAACTTCACATGTTTTCAAAAGCACCAGTGGCTGACAGGAGGAAAGGAGACAACACTCTGTGTGTGTTTGTAGCTGATGAGTCTGAGTAGAGAGGTTAAATAGTAAGTAGAGATGCTTTCAGAAATGCCCTGCCTCAGATTACTATGCTGTGATATACTGGAGTGATTCTCAAACACCCACAGTGGGGGCCACTTGCTAATGATATGAGTTCTTAGATCCCAACCTTAATTATCAGTTGGACACAAAATGTGCATAGGAAACTTCACGTGAACCAAATGTCTCAGATGGTCCCAACTCACTGAAAAATATGAGCCTAATGTCATCTCCAAAACTACATTTGGGCCAGAAGAAGAAGTCTATAGGAATGGAGACAAGTGTGTGTGTGTGTGTGTGTGTGTGTGTGTGTGTGTGTGTGTGTGTGTGTGTGTGTATGCCTGCATCTAGAGGCCAGAGCAGTAATGAGGTATCTTTAACATTAATTACCCTACTTTTTGAGGCACTGTCTCTCATTGATCTAGAAGCCCAGAATGTTGACTAGATTGGATGCCTGTAAGTTTTTAGGATCTACTGTCTCTGTACTTCAATGATAGTCACATGCATGCATGTAATTTTTACATGTGTGTTGGGGATTCAAACTCAGGTTCTCAGATTTCCAGAACCAATGTCACCAAACCAAGTCCCCAGCTCCCTAACAATCCCCTCTTTTTTGCAGTAGTAGAGCTTCTTCTTCTTCTTCTTCTTCTTCTTCTTCTTCTTCTTCTTCTTCTTCTTCTTCTTCTTCTTCTTCTTCTTCTTCTTCTTCTTCTTCCTCTTACTCTTTCTCCTCCTCCTCTTTCTCCCCTCCTCCTCCTCCTCCTCCTCTTCCTCTTCCTCCTCTTCCTCCTCCTCCTCCTCCTCTTCTTCCTCCCCTTCTCCTCCTCCTTCTTCCACTTCCCCTTTCCCCTTCCCCCCTCTTCTTCTTCTTTTTGAAGTAGTAGAGATTTAATCTAGAGCCCCACGCCTCTGAAGCAGGTGCTCCAGAGTTCTACAATTGGCCTCTAGCTCCAGCTCTTATGTATGGTTGCTCTGCCTACAAACTTCAAATCATCTCTAGAGTGCTTCTATGCCACGGGATCCAATGCTACATCATTATTTGTCATGTTGTGCTGCTTAATAAATGACGAGGAAAACAGAAACAAAGCCATTCAGTAGCAATTCAACCACTCTTGGGCTGGTTACATGGTCACTGAAAGAAGATGGAGGGATGTGAACAGCACTTATACAAAGGTGTACTAGAGAAGTGTGATCTGAGACAAGGAGGACCCCTCTCTGTCTACATACATTCTTATTGGCACATATCCAGTGCAGTATTCAGAATGCCTCAAATACATGTTTCACTCTGCATCTCTCCAAAACTTTTTTTAATGCATTTTTTTTTCATCACAGATTGGTGTCCACAGACATGGAACTTATAGGTGTGAAGAGAGGTTTGTAACCTAAGGCAAAATAAACAAAGACTCAGCTGCCTCTTACACACTTGCAGGACCCACAAGCTGTCATGGAATCTGAACCTCCATAAAATACTGTGAAAACAAACAGGAGCCACCTCTGCCCCCAGTGGTTCTCCACAGAGCAGCTGTTTGCAGGATGCAGTACAGTTCTAGTGGCGACCTAATGACCTTCTGGAAAAGCGTAGGTAGATGGAGAAAATGTGAGAGAAAAGAACAACATCAAAATATGCAGAAACTCTGGGTCCTGGCTGCCAGTAAGATTCCTAGACCAGCTGTGTACAGTCCAAGACTGAGGACACAGCATCTCTGAAGTCTCCCACCAGGGTTTCTAGCGCCTGGCATGCTGTTTGGGGGTGAATTGCATTAGAGATGCATCTGTCATGCAGAATTTACCTTGGTGTCAATCAGAATCCTGATGTTTCACTTCTGGTAGCCTTTCACTCTGGCTCGATCCTGTCCCCTGTGGACCTTTTCTTCTATTTCTACTTCTGCACTCTTCCAAATACTTTAGCACTGGCTGGGGTGTAGATCTGCTCTGTGTGGGAAGGATTCTACTGTAGAGTGAGGAGACTAGTGCTGATGGGCTTTCACGCTCCACTCTTCTGATTCCTTCTCCTTCATGCACCTCCAATACGCTCCTGCAACTTACCAGAGTGTTAGCTGTCTAAGACCATAGGAAGTTTTTGTTTTGGAAGTTGTTAAGCCTGGGAATAAATCTTCATGATACTTTGACTTTCACCACAGTCTCAGCCTTGCCCCAGATAGCTATCCCTCCAAATAAACATTCTTGTTGCCAGAATCCTCAGGAACATTAAATGACTTCTGCTGTGAAACTCACAAACTTAGCTCTGCTCAGTCTGTGAATCACTGGACCTTGGAAACATCAGCATAGAAGCTCTTCAGTCTAAACAGTGCTTACTACACCAATTTAAGAGATCCAACCAACTTTGGAACAAGGCAGCTCACTTCCAAAATTTGTGGATTTCTTTCTCTTGACATATAAAGGACTAACATGGCTGACTGGGACTCTGATTGTCTTGTTGTACCCATTCCTTTCAGTGAATAGAGCGGTTTCTCTGGCACAGGTTTCTAGATTTTTTTCTCTGGTGTCCATTTTCCTATCAACGTAAGGTGAGCATTTCAGATGACACTGCATTATTAGTGGGGATTTAAGACTGACCCTAGTGACATGCTAGAAAAATGTACAGCACCAAGGGAAGGGAGGGTAAATAGCAAGAGATGAAGTCCCCAGGGAAAATCAGCCAAAGCCAGATGGGAAAGGATGGGCACAGGTCCAGATTTCACACTCATCTTCTCTCTCCTCACTCTCCCCTAGGAGCGAAGATAAGATTTCCAGACAACACAGATAGGAGTTGCTCCAAAGAACCTTTCTTTCCCTGGATCCTTTCTTTCCCATTACCTCTGGCCACGAAAGAGATTAAAGCATTTAAGAGCCATCATTAAAAATAAGGTTTGAAAATAATTAAAGTAATGATGATCTGAAAAATTCTAACTTGCAAGTGAAGTGGGTTTTTGATGATCTTCCACAAATCAATGTACTGACTTGAATTTCATTAAAATCTTAAAATCCATTTAAAATTAATACACTCGAATTTCTTAATTACATATGTGGGGCTAACAAAGTGAAGCCTGTCAGCAAACACTCTTGGCATGAATATAGGAAACTCAACTTTTCTTGAACATCCTAATATTGTGTACAAACTCAGTCAAATTATTTTCTCTCGCTGGATTAACTAACATTATTATGTAAAATATTTCACTTAAGTTCTGCAGTCCAAACTGTGCTCACAAGACTAATCTTTCAGATCACCTAACACAACTGTGTCTCTTAAGCTTTAGAAATAGTTTACAAATCCTGTGTGCAGAGCTTACTACAAAATTCCCTAAGCACGTATCCCAGAGCCTGGTTATCCCGTTTCTCTCCCAGGCTGCTCCTATGCACTTGCTGAGGAGTTCTTTACTCTAGTGTAGTTTTAGTTCACTGAGAACAGTGTCTCAGGGAGTGGGGCTCTAGGCAGGGAGGGTATCCATGGTATCCACCATTGAGCCTTATCTGAAAGTGATGGGGGGATCTCACAGTCCTGGGGTTCCAGATAGACCTCCACTTACCCATCTCTTCTGCCCCCTTCTCTCCCATCTTCTAGGCTGCTTTATTACTTGACAGAATGGATCAGCTGATTTGTCTCTTGGTTTTACTTTCTGATTTTTTCATGTTCTTTTAGTCTGACTTGATGAAAATTCTTCCATCTCTTCCAGTGACAGTCTACTGAGTTCTCCATCTTACAGTACTGTGAGCAAAGACGCCACGAGCTGCGCGCAGAAGAAGCATGGCCCCAGCACCCCCATATCCTACTCTGCCTCCTTCAGTTCTAATTCGGCTCTCCATTGTTCAGAGTCTAGAGAGTAGCTTTTGCTACTGAGCTCTCTGTTAGATCTTACTCTCAGAGCACATCTCTCAAGAAATGAAAAACCATTTCTCCTGGTATATTTCAAATGAATGGCAATCATGATTTAAATGGTCCATGCTGGGACGTTGGCTTTGGGTGGTAGGATTGACAAGTGAGCTTTGTTTCATCGCCTTCCTTTTTAATAAGCATGTATTGCCTTTATAACAAAGAAGTCAAATGTGGAACTGGAGAGATGCTCAGTGGTTAGATACGCTTCCTGCTCTCACTGAGGAGCCGCATTCAGTTCCCGACACATATCAAGTAACTCTCAACCACCATAACTCCAGCATCAGAGGGCCAGACAGCCTCTTCTTGCCCCACTCCTACAAATAGCTAACTACAGTTTTTAAAAGAATAAAAATGTAACATAGGTTGAGGTATAGGCCTGGAGATTTGTCTATTTATGTTTCAGACATATCTAGAAATGCCCGAGAAAATGAAAGCAAGGACAACAAAGAAATGCTATCAGAAGAACATGGCAGCAACCATCCTTTCCAGCTCACTCTAGACCTGAGTTAGGCTGCCTGCGCTGAGTGAGGAAGGAAGGACAGCTTCCCCTAATGTGGAAGAGACCTGTGCAATGGTGTACGGGTACAGCGTGAGTTTGTGGCACTTGCAGAAACAAGAGGAGGAGGGTAAGGAAATACCAGGTGACAGCAGGCCTGTAGTGACATTCTGGAAGTCACAGGCTCTGTGAGGTCCAGGGAAACAACATTCAGATTCTATGTGACTCTTTAGAAACTCTCAGATAAAACAAAATGGAAAGGTAAGATATCCTAGAGGCTGGGGCCTTGGTTCTGGAGATGGGTCCAAGGGTTAGCTCAGCTAGTTTGATTCATCATCAGTTCAACAATATCGTCTTCACTGGAAAAATGAAAAGGTTGGTGAAAGTTATAATGAACTGTTTTAGAGAAACATCTTGTGTCCCCACCATGTTCCTAGTACAATAAACAAAATAAACGTGGTGATACAAAGCTCGGTAAGTCCCAGCCCTGGAGTTATAAAAATCACTAAAAAAGATGTCCACAACACACAGGCGTACTCGACTTCAGAATCCACTCTTGTGTAGGGCACTGCTCTGCTCCCAGACAGCAGAGGTGAGGTCTGGGATTCCACAGTCAACCAGACACAGTTGCTCAATAAAGGCACATATATCAATGGGTGCTGGTGAACTGTTGAACAAGCGGCTACTGTATGAGTACCATTTGACAGCGTTCTGGAGGACAGCACAAACAAACCTACCTTGAAGGTGATATACTGAACTATGAAATGTTCTTTTGCCACATCTCTATTTTTTTTTTTTTTTTTGTGTAGAAAAGATAATCCCAAGGCCGATCCGGGGTGCACTGAGATCCATAGGCCCACACCATCCTCTCTGAGTTGTTGGGTATGATACAAGGAATGGAGACACATATTGCCAATGAGGAAGTTCCTACCTCCCTATAGTACAGACCTGACTCTCCTCTCTAACAGGAGCATGTTCCCACACAGTCACCATCTTTAAATGATCTGCGCCTCTTGCTTTCCAGATTTACAAGCATCTCTAGCCCCGGCCTTCTAGAGATGATTAAAAGGTTCTTTATCAGATGCCACGTTGAGTTCCACATTTCTTTTGGGTGAGTTTTTGAAGTCCTGGCAGCTAATTCAATCAAGTGTCATTACCCAGCCCTCTCTCAGTCTTTTCCTCCCTGCAGAAGGCAAAGGCTTGATACAAAGCAGGCTCGTTGAAAGCATTTAGAAGGGTGTTTGAGCCCAGGCCTCTTGGGTCAATGTCATTTCAGGTTTTTGATTTTTCGTTTGTTTGTTTGTTTGTTTTTCGTGAAGTGATGGGTCCCAGCTGTCCCGTGGGTTTTTAATCTCAAAGAGCTTGAAGTAGATGCCCTATGACTCCTGCTCCCTCACCTGGAAGAAGGAAGGAAGCAGGGGATCTGAGATACGCCCCCTTGGAGTCTTGGCTCAGACTGCCTTCTTTGTCTTACTTCCCAGGAGAAGAAGATCCCCCACAGAAAGACTGGTAATGCGCACATCTAAAGACCTCCCTAGATCCGTCTGGAATGGGTCAGACCTGGGCTTATGGGTAACTGGGAAGAATGGAAGTGGCATTTGTAACGTGTGCCTTAGTGAGCGTAACAGATATGTATTGAGTGCTCGCTGCATACGAGTCTCCAGAATGTAACTCACTGTTGAGACTGGAGTAGATAGCAAGACTAAGGGGGATAAAGACATGGCCCCTAATGTCAGAGAGCTGATAGACTACAATTATAGGAAGGTGTGAAGCTCTTATGGGGCACCATGCTGCTGAGGAGCTAAAAGTGCACAGAAGGCAGTGGTTGATTCTCCCTTAGAGGACTCAGGGAGGTTTCATATATATAATAATATTTGACCTGAAGGCATTAATATATCACACAGGGGGGAGGGCTTCACCAAGAAGGAAAAAGACAAGAAAACCACTTGAGTCTTTAAGCAGCATGGAGTTTAGTTCAGAGAATAAAATTCAGCCATAAAACTGGATGAAGTTCTGTCAACCTGTTGGAGCCTGGAGAGTAGTGTGTTAAGTGATGTGAGTTAAGTCTGGAAAGACAGGTTCCAATTCCACAGGGAACCTGGAAGAACTGTGCAGGAAAGATCAAACTAAGGACACACTAGACCCAAGACAAAAGAACAGAGGAAAAGGGGTATTTATTCTTCCTCTCATCTTCCCTCCTTCCCTCCTTTCCTTCCTCACTTCCTCCCTCCTTTCCTTCCTCACTTCCTCCCTCCCTCCCTCCCTCCTTCCCTCCCTCCCTCCCTCCCTCCCTCTTTTCTTCCATCTCTCCCATAGATATATAGTATATAAAAAAAGAAGAAGTAGAAACATACTTAAGGTCACTTGAAAAAATATTGAAAATTCTTTCCCAACCTTAATCCAAATTTCATTTAACAATATTTGTGAAATTTACTCAGCAACCCAAATAACAATATAAATAATCAAGCATTCTAATCAGATTCACTCCAAGGCTCCTGCATGCTAAAGGACAGCAGTAGGGAAGTATTAAAAGTCTTTGTTTTATAATTAAAAAATCATGTTTCTGTAGAGTAGTAGATGTTCTGTGGACAGTAGAAACAACATAATTTATAACATATAACCGTCTTGACTCTGGGAGGAAGTGTTCCAGAGTGGTTGGTTGGCAGCGAGTAGTACCGGGGTGGGGGTGGTGGGGCAGTGCAAAGTGCGCATGCTCTGTTCAAACAACCAAGGCTGCAGCAAAGCCACTCTGTGCAGCTCGGGCCGACAGTACCGGAACATCTTGGGTCTGCCTGCGTGTGTTTGATTTTAAAGTTCTGGACGTTGCACATTCACAGTCCTTTACTGTTAGTCAACTTCTGTGACGTCATCAATTAATTAGATGACCTCAATTTAAGAAACTGGGACTCCAGGCTTCTGAGGGAGGACTTGTGCACATGGGGCTGGTCAGAAAAGGATAGTCCCCGGTGTGAGGTGAGGCCAATCACCCGAAAGTCCCAATTCTTCACCTCTCGTACCTGTACCTTTACCGCGCGACTGTGGAAGAGATTCTGATTCTTTTTTTCCTAGTTGAGGTGGAATTTATGTAATGTACATTTAACTCTTTGAAGCGTGCGATTCCGTATGCTGCACACTCACAGTGTGGTGCACTCAGGACCCATGTTAGGTTCTAAAAACTGGCAATCCCTCCTTTTCTGACTCATCAGTCTCCTCTCAGGTATTTCTTGTAAGTAGAACCACGGAAAGACGGTAACAGTATTTCCCCCGAGCCTGTCTTCAGCGGGCCAACGCACATCCGTATTCCTCTCCTTTTTGTGGATGAATAATACTTCATGTATGCTCCTTCGTTTACTCATTGACAGGCACCTGGCTTTCTCCTTTTTATCTCCCGTGAACAAGTTTCTGGACCAGTGTATATCAAATCATTTTCTCAGTCTTTCGGATCTATAGCTAGGTCCAGTTGCTGGGTCATATGCTAAGCGGTTATCAACTATGCACAGTTGATAGTCTCATGAGCAAGGCACAATGTGTTAAGATTTGCTATTTGTGAACTTCTAAAAAAATAGACACGATAATATCTTTGCTGATTCTTTGAGAATTTCATATAAAGCCTCTTGACCATAGGCACCCACTTCCTCCTTAAAACTCTTGCCTAAACCCCCAAAATTTGTGATCTCTCTCTCTCTTTTTTGTTCTTCTTCTTTTTTTTTAAATAAAGAAATGATCTCACTTATGGTCTTTCCACGTCCTCTTTTATGGCGTTCCCTGAACCTTAGGTACAGGGCTTGTGTTGTAAATGAATAAACTGGGGGCAGGCATCCCATGGTTAGCTGATCTCTGTGCTTTAATTAACTGTTGCTCTCTGTTATGGTTGCTGTGTGACACAAAAGAAGCTTCTTTGGTGAGTGGGAAGAGATGCGTTTACCTGTGATTATAAGAGTAAGTATCTAAAGTGCAGTTAGACTGTCTAGGAAAGTGGTAATAGTCGGTTGTGTTCTAGGGTCTATGGCCTCACCAGCCTGGGCATTTGGCTAGGTTTACCATACCAGGCATGACTTTCCTCTGACTGAGCAGGACTTACGTACAATTTGGTGACAGTTGGTTACCTCCAGGATGCAATCGCCACTATTGAAACTTTTAGAGTGTCCTGCCATGCTGGCCATGGTAGTGGCTCATAGGCACCACAGCTGCATAGGACTGTCTTTCTTGGTTTTGTAACTTGCAGGGCTTCTGATACCGTGAGATCTAGCACCCAGGGAGGAGCTCCTAGATCAGATCCAGCTCAGTTCTGCCAAGTCCTGTGTCCAGAGTGAGTGCCACTGTCGGGAATGAGATCTTATTTCTTTCTCTGAGACACACCAGGGTCTGCCCAGCTTTGAATTAGCTTGTTCTATAGGTTATGGATATGTCTGAGCTGCCATTAACATGCATTTTATTCTAGAGGAAAGGATCCATTCCAAAAGGTAGGGGGGGGGGTGTTCAAAAACTGAGACGTGGACACAGAGAGTCAGGAAGACATAACTAAGCAGGAAACACAGTGAGGGTCTGGCAATGACACAAGTGACACTCAGATAGAGCAGTAGAGACTTGGCCTCCTGAGGAGCCTGCTTATCAAAGCAAAGGCCAAACTCTTTGTCACCCTGCTCTAATAGGACACTTAACTATGGCCACCACCACTCTGTATCTCCACAGAGGCACAATGAAGTGGAAAGGCCAAAATGTTCCACAGCACGTAATTTACCCTTTAAAATTGGCTACTCTTTAAAAAAATTGGAAATAAAAAGAAACCGAGACAAAGCTAATTTTTTTTCAAACACTACTTTGTAATAAAATTTTTTTATACTTTGTATAAAAAATAATCCCATTAAGAAGGAGATGTCATGGTGCGGATGCAGAGATCAGATGACAATATGTGGAGACATATTCTTTTCTTCCGCATGGAGGTTCTATGACACCCTGAGTCAAGTCTTCAACTCATAAAGCCTCTTTGAAGAATGCGTTTCTTAAAAATCCCATATCACATAGGAAAGACACAAGTCTGTTTTCTGGGGAGGAGGAGATAAAAACAAAACAAAACAAACAAACAAACAAACAAACAAACAAAAAAGCTTGACACTACATTGTGAAGCCCATCCTGGTCTTGACACAATTTAATTATCTAGTGTAACAAAGCAGGTATTTGTCACGCCTGGGCACTTTAATGATGGGCTGACACCAGGCATTTAATTAAGGTGGTCTATCCAAACGCAACCTTAGACTCAGACAGTCCCTTTCTGAAACACTAAGCATAAAAATGTTTTCCCTTGAGAGTGATGCTATTAAATCAGGCTTATTACTCTACTTTTAAATGGACCAGACCCTATTTCCAATGCATATGCAGCAACTTTAGTCACTCTATCTAATTAAGTTATATCTGAAAAAGCTTGAAGATTAAAACCGAAGAATAAAATATGCCATCATTATCTGCATGCAGACAGACAGGTGTTTAAACACCAATTAACTGAAGATTTTCATTATATACACAAATATACATTTACAAGCTCATTACCTATAAATACTCTATTCATCTATGTATACATACACACTTGCCATTTATATATTGTGTAAAATGAAAGTATCTAAAGGCATGTGACACAGACGATGGTGTGCTCAGGATCACATAGGTAGACTTGGGCTGGAGTAACGTGTGTGACTCCCAATCTTCTACCTCAAAATACCAGTCTTGAAGCTGGACTCTCCCTCAGTGGAATTATGCTTGCCTACTATGTATGAGGCATTGAGTTCAATCTTCCATATGACCAAGAATATAACAGCAGCAACAACAAAAAACCCCAACAAACAATATCCCACACTCTTGTATTAATTAGTCAGCTTTCAATTGCTGGGACAAAAAGATAGCAATAATAAACTTCATAAGGAAGATTTATTTGGGGTCCTGGTATCAGCCTATGACTGAATAATTGGCTCTGCTGCTGTGGTTCTGTGGTAAGTTAGACTATTATGATTGGCAGCATTTGGTAGAGTGGAGTTGCTTATCCTGCCTGGTCAGGCAGCAAAGACCAGAGGCTGGAATCCCTCTATCTCTTGCAAAGCCACACCCCCACTGACCTAATTTCCTTCTTCTGGCCCCACATCCTAAAGTTTCTACTTCCTCACATTGGTTCTAAAGTGTAGCCATCCTGATAACATGTCAGAACTCTGTTCATCTTCCACAATGATGCAGGGGTTTGTTGAGAAGGTGTCACATAGAGTGTATAGTGGATTCAACTGTACAATTTCTTGATCTGAACTTCAGTCAAAAAGCATCCAACTTTATGTTGAGTTCTTAGACCTTCAGGCTCTTATAACAAAACATAATCTTCCAGGTGTCTTATGAACAACAAACAAGTGTTTTAGGATGGAAATCAAAAGTCAAGGTGCTGAAGGAGATCCTGGTTCACAAACAAATCTTTGTACTATACCCTCTTAGGGCAGAGAGCATGTCAACTCCATGGACCCTTTGTAGTACTCAGACCATACTTACAGGTCGATTCTCATCATCTCAGCTCCTCCTAAGGGTCCCTGCTCCAAGTATCCTTACCACAGGGATGAACATATGTATTTGGAGAAAGGGGCCGAAATTTTCCACCTATCACAGATAATTTACTAAATTACACATTGATATTTTCTCTACATTTTTATGTCTAATCCAATTGGGGATTATGGGTGTGTGTGTGTGTGTGTGTGTGTGTGTGTGTGTGTGTGTGTGTGTGTGTGCGCACGCGCACAAAGGTTTTTGAGACAGGGTTTCACTGTGTAACATACTTGGCTGTCCTGGAATTCACTTTGTAGATCAAGCAGATCTTAAACTCAGTGAGTAAGGGACCGGAAACCACAGGAGAAAGCCCCCAGTCTCAGGTGGTGGGCAAAGACAAAGTGTTTATTCTGTAGTAACCCCAGAATGTGAGGGTCAACCATTCTAGAAAATGGCAACCCCAGACAAAAGTGGAGATATAGGGAACAGGAGAACGCTCTAGAAGGGTTAGGTGATTTTATTTTATTGGTGGGTGATGGGGGGGTCACAGGTGGTCAATGGTCTGCATTCCTATTTCGTGAACGTTTAACCATAGGATGAGATAGGGCTGCCCAGCACAGACAGCTTATTCTGAGATAGGATAGTTCCCCAATTTTGTGGTTATTACCAGGCTGTTCTTTGAGAGGAGGGAATTATGATCTTGTTTTGGATTTTATGGTTTGTTCTGGAGCTGGTGCCTTACAACGTTGTTTTTCTTTTTCTTTCTTTTTTTTTTTTCAAAACCAGGCCTGGTCTTGTAATGGACATAAACGAGGTTTATCTGCCCATAAAGAGATCTGCCTGCCTCTGCCTGTGTGTTGGGATTGAATGAAGGCATGCACCACCACAGACTGAATCATGTGAGCAGTCTTAATAAGACACATAACATATAAATATTTATATACATATATATCAAAAATATATAAATGCAGCTGAAAACTTCCTTCTTGCAGGCTAGTGGCAGAAGGTGCTATGCAGGCTTCTGTGAGGAAGAACTGTCATCCACAGACCTACTTAGCTGTAGACTCTGAATACAATATTATTGACTGGCCAGGCAAGATGTGCCCACTGGTGCAACTGTGGCAGCTTTGTTATGAGGATAACCAGCCACTTTCTGCTTGGAATGAAGGCCAGCTCTGCAAAAAAGAATCTACACTGAAAATGCAAGCACAAGCCAAAGCCTGTGACTACAGAGGTCACAGGTACCATGGGAGAAGGTACTGCTCTTATTTTGTAAAACTAGCATCATATGGCTACCTAATTGCCTTCTAAGTCACTATGGTGATGCCTATGGGTTAGTGCTGCTGTCAGGTTTGGTCTGAGCTTCTTTTGGTAGCATTCGATGGTAACTGCAGACTCATAATTGGTAGAGGTTCTGAGAATAAGTGGCAAATGAGTGTTTAGCCACGAATGAGCTTCTGCACCTTTTACAACTCAGAGGAGAGACTGGGAAGAATATGAGGAAGTGGGAGGTGGTGTGGAAGACTGACTGCTGGAGTGTTAAGACTGTTGCACTCTTGAGCTATCAGGACCTCTGTGATTCCCTGTACATGATCCACTCATGACTGGGGCCACTAACATTCTTCCACAGAGCAGAGGAGGGGCTTCCTTGGCTCCACCCATTCCTGAAGATTTATGTGCATGTGATGGTTGGTAGGAATGGTAATCTTTTTTTTTTTAGCAGGACAGTCACTAAGAAGGTTCCATTGTTCCTGTAAATAACCTTCATGAAACTCATTGAGAAATCAAGAGAAAAGATAAAAGATGGAGTTGGGAAGAGGAAGGGGATTGGAAGGAGTGGGATGAGACAAGAGAGAATAATGGCCAATGAGGTCAAAGCACATTGTGTGCATGTGTGAAAATGCCATAGTGAAGTCTCTTATATATAATACACAATAGTAATATAAAAAGAAGGGCCAAAAATGAGATCAGATCAAATGAGATCCCGTGGTTATAGCACTTGCTATATAAGCACGAAGACTGGAATTTGGATTTATAGAACCCATGTAAGTGCCAGGTGGGGATGATAGCCCCCCCTGCAGCTCCATTGTTTGGAAGGTGGAGATAGGGGCTCCCTAGAGCAAGCTGGATGGTGACATCAGCTATATTGGCCAATGCTGAGTTTTATTGACACTGTTTCAGAAGAATAGGGTAAAGGAGTAGCTGAAAAAGATTCTTGGGATCAAACTCAGGCTTCCTCAAGCATGTGTAAACAATATGTGTACAAGCACATGGACACACACATATGTGCATGCACATACATACACATGCAAACAACATGTAAACAAAAGAAAATAAAAGGCAAAATAATGTATAGGTATATATAGATCATGCTTCTGTAAAATATAATCTCTCTCTCTCTCTCTCTCTCTCTCTCTCTCTCTCTCTCTCTCACACACACACACACACACACACACACACACACACACACGTCCTAAGTACCTACAGGTTTGTGTGTGCTTTGTATTAATGTAGGTATACGAGCATTCACAATGCTCGTTTCTCACAGCCATTGAAGTCCCCATATATTGTTCCTTAGCATATGCGTAGTTACTAAGACAGGGACAGATTCTTTGCTAAGTTGTGGAATGAGTTGTTCCTGGGGGTTTTGAAGATCTTGGATGTCAGTTTTGGGGAAGCAGATGTGTTTCAGGGTGGAATGAGAGAAGACATGTATGGTGTGAGTTGTAACACAGTACCCCCGACTCTGGTTTTCTTCCATTTTCCACAGCAGTAGAATTTCTATCAGAGTTAATGGCCACCCAGAGCTGAGCATATCTTTGGCTTGCTTTGCAGTGAGGTGAGTTAATTTTGCTAAATTAGAGGCAACTGGATGAAAAGTGAAGAATCGGGCTATAGTGTCTGAGCTTTCTCTAGGAAATCACACACTGCTCTAGCCCAATTTTCTCTATTACTTGGAATACAGTTCTTCTTTGGAACCCTGAACTGGAGCCTTTGTCCAGGACTGGCTCAGGATGGGACAGCAGTCTTGCCTCTGAAGTCTGGGAAACAGCACAGTGCTCGCCCTGGCTTTCCCGTGAAAGAGCACTCTACCTTGTTTCTCCATGCTTGCTTTGAATTCTCACATTCCTTCCATCTGTTTTCCTAAGCACCATGTATACATGCTTCACTTGGCTTGGGAAGGGTTTATTAGAAAGCTTCCATCCCATGTTTGTAGCTGTATGGATTGAAAATTTCCATCCTTGATTTGTTGAAGTATGGATTTATTACCAGAGACAGTGATAATTAAAGAAGCCATAAAGCCAAAGCTAGTGTGCTGTTTAAGTAACGACTAACACCTTAAAAGATGGCGAATATCTTTCTCAGATTGGACAAATCATTAGTATTTTTTTCCATCTGTATGAAGGAAGCAAAAATGTGGAATAATTCACATCTATATAGTGAGTTTAGAAACAAAAGCCGAATGCTCAAGGCACTGGCTGTTGCTTAGCAGCACTGTGTGGACCCGGGACAACTTGGGTTAGGACCTTCTCTCTCTTGCTATGTTACTTTTGATGAGCTCTTTCATTTTTCTATGCTATGGATTGCCTTTGTAAAACAAAGATAACAGAAACATTGCCTATTTTACATGTTTTTGTGAGTATTATGTGAGCCACAGTATGCATCTTGATAGAATAGCTTTTTCTCTGATGCCTAGCCTCCTACCAGGTTTCTATCACTGGATGTCAACAAACATTCCTAGTCTAGGCTCTCTCCTCTTGGTTTGGTGGCATTGTGCCACTTCAGTTCAAGAATTATTGTAGTACTCAGGCATGATGCTGGAGTTGAAGAATCCTGATAGACTGTTTTTCTAGATGCCAGTCCTAGGTTGTATTAGGCATATATTAAAATCACTATTCTCTGGGATCCAGATACTGCCTTGTGATTTGACACCTTTATTCTATTTTTGATTATTATAAAATTCTATCTATCTATCTATCTATCTATCTATCTATCTATCTCTGTGTGAGCATGAGCATACCATATCATGCGTGTAGAGATCAGAGAACAACGTGTGAGTCCATCCTTTTCTTATACCATGTGAGTCCCATGTGAGTCCAGCTTGTTAGATTAGGCAGCAAGTGCTTTTAACTGCAGAAGAAGCTTACCGGGCCTTTGTTCTCCTATCCCACATGCCTCCCTGGCTACCTCCACGAACTTTAACAATTTTCACTGTACTTCCCAGTCCTCTTCAGGACAAGACCATCATTTTCTAAGCTCAAAGGAAAGATAATAGGTAAGATTTTCCTCTTAACTATTTTGTCTTTCTCCAAATCTTGATCAGTTCTTTTATTGCCCTGGGGACTTGGAACCCAGTTCTCTGAAGGGGCCGCCCTCTGTTGGCTTCCTTCCTTCCTGTACTGTAAGAATAGCAACATGCTTGCTTGAAAGTGAAAAAGGGCAAAACAATATGTCAAAAGAATATCCGTACAGTCTCTAAACCTTCCAGAATATTATCCCGTTAAAGTCATCAAAGCAGCATGTCCAAAAGGTGAGATACCTCACCCACAATGACTCCTGGAAATGGCCTTGAGACCATAGACCCTTTTTATAATGCTAAAGACATTGAGTTCCACCAGCTAGATCCCACACAGATACACAGGTCAACACAGTGTTTCAGACGATAGTTTCCATTTTCCACTGCTAGAAATCACGGAAACAGAGCGACAATTCCCTTTAGATGATAGAGGCCCAGCAACCTCAGCCATTCCCAGCAAGACCACGAGTCTAATATTTTTTCTGTGTCTAAAAGAGGTGCCAAGATATTCTGAACTATTCGTTTTCGGTCTTCTTTTGCATCATTCATTAAGCTGAATGCCACACTTAATCACTAATGTGCAGTTCACTGATAATGACCTGGAAAATGGGATGAAGGTCCGCATAAGTGATAATGTGCAGTACCACTTTATTTCCAGGTCCAAAATGGAGGCCAGTGCACCTCTCTTAGATCTCTAGATGGCTTTGATATTCTACCTTTAAGACCTTTCTTGATTTAGAGTCTTATAGCACACACTGACACACACATCTGACAGTAGAAGAAAGGGTGACTTTAAGAGTCCAGAGAAGTAAAGAAAGCATTTCAATTGGAAATTAGAATTTAAAAATTACAGCAGTCTGCAGCATTAACAGAAAGGCTGGCAGGCTCGTCCATCCCAATCTCCCCCAGGAGCAAGCCTGATTTACAACAAAGAACAATTATTGAAATTCATAAGAGCGACACCAACCATCAATAAAAGGTCAAATAAAGTTTAATATCATCTGTCAGAGGAGCTCTAAAAATATGTAATACATCGAAAGCATTTTATAAAAGAGTAATTTAAAACATGTTTTCTTCAAAGGAACAATGTCCGTTACCTGAATAGCTGACGAAGCTCTTTGGCCAATCGTTGCAGAGTGAATGAGGGACCACTCTTCATCAGCAGACCTTGGCTTTGCTTCCCCTCAATACTGCAGCTATCAGCTGCGAGTAGCTCCTTGATAAATGGCCATGGGTCCAGGGTCTTATTTCTAATGGTCACTACTATTATATTTCCTTCTGTCATACCTCCAAATTTGCCCTTAACTTGTAAAATGAAGGCAAAATTGTGAGAAAAGTCCCTCCACATGGAAAATTAAACAAAATCCACATTATCTGAGTTGGAAATATAGAGCTAATGTCGGCTGCATTCTTGCAGACATCACTGCACCCGGAGATGTTTGGATTATGGGAAATGTGCTGGGTCTTTTTCCATAGAATCCTTGGATCCTTGGGTCTAAAGGTGGTATTAACTGGAACTAGCTAAATAAAAAGAAGGACATGAAATATCATGTCATAATAAAAATAATGTTTGTCAGTCTGCAAACTATGCCATATTCACATAACCAGTACTGTGACTTAAATGTTCTGTAAGATAAATAAAAATGAGGTATGTGATCTCCACAGGCCATAGTGAACTGTTTGCGAGGCCATCATGAGACATGCACACGGCACTACAATATGTAGAGGGAGATATGGCCTGTATGCTGGTGCGCTATGACCTCTGGACATGTGTGTTGTGATCTTTATATGGGGCACCATGAGCTCCATACGACGCACTGCCACGTCTATAGATACAGAGCAGGCTCAACAGGATGCTCAGAGTTTATCCACGTTATTCTGGGATCTCTCCAAAGCACTATGGGCTATTTAAAGGTCCAGTGTTAGCTATAAAAAAAAATATAAACTCTATGCACTCTGTGCTCTACTGTGGGTAGTGCAAGATTATACAGAATACCCAGAGAGTTGAACATGGTACTAGGACCTCTCTACGGGTGCACTATGAACTATCTTTAGGCATGCATCACCTCTAAATTGATGCCATGTGAGCTCATGGCAGATGCGTATGAGCCCACAACAGCCACTCTGGCCTCGATGAAGGTGACTACACAGGGCGCTCTTCAGTGTTTCTTATGAGTATACCAGGGAATGTGAGGTAAATAAAAAAACTCCATGAGTTCTGGGTTGGGTGTGATGCTCCGTACAGGGCACTGTGGCCTCCACCCAAGATCACCATGAGACTCTACACACTTTACTGTAAGCTCTGTCAGGTACCAGGTGTTTTATAAAGGCCATCATGAGCTCTATACAGATGTGCTATCTTCTACATGTAGAAACACTAGGCTTCATAGAGCACCGTATGTTCTACTCATGGGCACTATAAGCTTCATAAAGGTGCATCCTGAAGTCTACATAAGTGCCTTGTGAGCTCCACACAGGCTGTTCTGTGAGCTCTTCATAGGTCAGCACAGGGGCACTATGTCCATAGAGATGAAATGTGAGCTCCACACTGGTGTACTATAAAGCACAATGAAAGTATACTCCAAGCTCCACACAGGTGTGCTGTGAGCTCAAACCATCCATCCTGAGCTCCACGAAGGCATCCTATGTGCTCAATACAGGACATTACGAGCTCTGTGCAGGGCACTGTGAGCATTACACAGCATACTAGCCCTATATGGACATTATGAGCTCTATGCTCTATGGGTTATATAGAGAGCATTATGGCCTCTATTCAGGTGCTACAACCTCTATTTGGGCACTATGACCTCTATACTGGTGCTGTGAGGTCTTTCACATGGCACTAACTGCTTTCTGCAGGGTGCGATGGCTCTGTATATTCATTGTAAGTTCTGTATCAGGCACTCTGACTTGTATGCAGGGAACTCTGAGCTTCATACAGGCTGCTGTTAGTCATATAAAGGGCGCTATGAACTGTATACAGGGTGCCATATGCTCTATCCAGGGAACTATGGGTTATATACAGGACATTATAAGCTCTGCACAGGACATAAAGAACCCTGGTCAGAGATCCATGAGTTCTCTACAAAGTACCATGAACTCTGTACAAGTTACTCTGAAGTCTATATAAGGCCAAGAGCTCTGCTCAAGGTATTATGAGCCCTGTATTGCACATCATGGAGTTCTTTCTATATTGAATACTCCATATACTCATGAACTCTGTCCCTGGCACTATGTGGTATATGCTATGATGAATGCTGTACATAGGAGTAGGAGCTCACACGGGGCATTATGATGTTTCTATGTGGCATTGTGATCTCAAATCTGGGCACTATGACCACTATACAAGTGACTACGACCTGTAGACAAGGGACTGTGAGCTCTGTACAGGCCACTGTGTGTTATATATGGTGCACTGTGAACTCATGCAGGCAACAGAACTCTATACTGGGTTATAGAATATCTGCATTCCATATTATTTGCTCTCCATGGGAAAATATGGCTTCTGTATTGGACATCATGAGTTCTATATATGGATTTTGAGCTTTTTACTTGACACTGAAAATCCTACACAGATCAGTGTGAGCTATATCCAGGTCCCTCTAATGTCTATAAAAAAAAATGTGAGTTCCCCAAGGGACAATACAAACGCTATACTGAGCATTTTAAGTTCTATACAAAAAGCTATGAGCTCTACACTGGCCACAATTCAGTCTATAGTGGATACTATGAATTCTATACTGAGCTCAATTTAGGTCACTGCGTACTATATACTGTGCATTAGGATCACCTTACAGAGCATTGTGGGCTCTATCCAGTGATGCTTGAGCTGCACTCGGGACATGATGAAGTCTATATGGGGGCAGTTTGAGTTATATAGTTCACTATGAGCTATAAACAGAGCTCTCTCAGTTCTGCACAGGGGACTATGTGCACACAGGTGACTCCGATTTATATACCAGGCAGCATTCATTACTCCTGGGCACTATGAGGTCCATAGGAGGCATTATTATGCCTACACAGGATCTTGTGAGCTCTTTCCTGGGTCCTGTGAGCTCTATACGGTTCACTATCTGTACTTGGGTCACTTTGAGTTATATACAGGGCAGTGCACACTGTATATTGGACACTATGAACTATTTACAGTGCAGCAGTATGATCTCTATTTGGGCCATTCTGTGCTCTATACAGGACCCTATCAGCTCCATACAGAGTCATGGGTTCTACATAGCACACCACAGGCTGTACATTATTTACTCTGAACTCTGTATATGTCTCACTTATGCTTGAAATATGGTCATTGAACACAGCCTCACACACATGCATATATTGACAGCACTAATTTGCCTAGGGCACATGCTTAAAATCATTGAATACATGCGTTGTATCTCTAAGAATAAAGAAAATGTGCAAAAACCATTTTTAGTTTTCAGGAATAATAAAACCAGTCCCTACCCATCCATTTACTGTTGATCCATTTGGCTCTTCCTCTCCCCCTCCTCCTTCCCTTCTCCTTCTATCCCCCCTTCTTATGTGCATGTGCACATGCATATGTGTGCATGAGCACGTGTGTGCCTGCATGTACACATTTTGCTTTATTAACCTAGTTTCTTCAAGTCAAGTGGATTCTTCCTGGACACTATGCTTTCATTTTAACTGCATCTGTAGTCGGGTTTGCAGATGCCTGCTTGCTGTACACCTTTAAGCAGTGTGTTCTAGGACCTCCACAATCCCCAACAGCTGACAACCAGTCAGCTGCTGTGTAGAAATGATGAAAAGGTATGATGGGGAACCGGCTATAGCACCGCTCTCATTAAAATGCAAAGAATCGTGACTCCCAAATACAATGTAGTCACAGAGAGTCATAAACTCCATTTTCACAAATGCTCAGCCCATTGACAGAAACCATGTAAAACAGCAACAGACACAGATCGCAATAAACTCTGACTCTGGCTGTTGAGAGATTAGTCAGCAGGTAAAACCACGGCATGGCCAAAAGCACTTGTTGCGGTTTTCTGTAGCCAGTGGGAGGCGTTCTTTCCGGCCCATCTGCACTGCTTTTACAGCAGCCCGCATACTCGCTCAGTGAGAGAATGCTTCTTGTTGCTGCAAACAGCTCTCATAAATGTCGGAGCCAAGTGCGTCTAAACATTACAGCATATTAAACACCTTTAAGCATGATCCATAGCCCAGTAATTGGTACCAAAATAACACAACCTGGGGTTTAAATGGGAATTTGACTCTGTGCTTGCTGCTGTCAATCTGCTCAGCTGGACGTGGCCTGGGAAAGCACGGCATGAGGAGAGGATGGTTGCAATTGGACCATCAGGCTCAGCTGTTGGAGCCCAGATGTCATCTGGGATAATTCAAACAATGGGAAAACTGAGGACCGGACAATCTCCGTGACAGACTCAAAATGTCCAGAGTTTTCATTTGATGCGTCTTCCATTTTAACACAATACTTTTCTTAGTATGGAGACTTTTCCTAATATAAATAACCCTGTTAGTGATGGAGTTCTCCATGTTCAGATTAAAGCATATCTCTGTTAGCAAGGAAGCAAGACCCAAAAGGTGGGTTTTGTTTGTTGGTTTGTTTGTTTGCTTGCTTGTTTCTGAGAAACATTGATTGTCCCAACCCTTTTTTTTTTTTCAAATAACTCTTTCTAATGCTTTTTTTTTTTCTAATGTGTTTTCAAACACACCATCAATGCTCCAAAATATCCACTAGTGGATAACTCCCACCATTACCTCTGCAAGCTGTGGTTGAAGTTAGGCATATAATTCAGAAGAATGGTTCAGCAACCTAAGCAGTACAGATTTATGAGCATAGAATACCAAGTGCTCTGTCCTTGGTCTTAGCTGACCTGGGACCTAGGAAAGGCATGATTCTCACACATACACTAAATCATCACACTGTACCCACTTTCTTGTCTGACGAAACACACCCTGGTAGAGAGAGCTGTGGGCATTAGATGAAGTAGCATTTGAGACCGATGCTGTTAATGGCAAACATGGCCAGACAGTCATAGAAGAAAAGATTATCCTGTGTCTAGCTTCAACCAGCAGCTACTTACTGGAATCTGAATTCATCACCAAGAGTGCATGAGGTCTTGGTTTGGAACTCCTAGGGATGGATGGAAGCCAGAACAGACAATCACTAGGACTAGCAAATAGGGTAATGTTATGATTTGTTACTGGTGTCCTTAAAGTTACAAATCTGAAGGTTGCATCTTTTTCTATCAGCCTGATATTTGAAGAGTTATTGCACTACTCAAGTTTCTGGCCAGTTGAAACTTAACAAGATCATCACTGTGTGGGGCCCATAGAAGGCAAAAGTGAACATGTGATCTTCAACAACCGTTTCCTAAGTAAGGGGAAAGAGACTAAGTGTTCATCATGAAAGAGCTAAGAGTATTGCATACATTGTCTCATTTAATCTCCGAACACAAAAGGCATACTCTTGTTTTGAAAATATCAGACTCAATCCCTGTCTGATTTTGATGAAATTTAAATAATGAATTTTAATTTTGTAACATAGGTGGATATCTCAATATAGGTAGGTGCATGTGAGCTCAATGCCTGAGGAGGAAAGAGAGGGTGTCAGATGCCCTGGAGTTGGAGTTAGAGGTAGTCGTGGGCTTTCTAAAATGGATGCTGGGAATGTAACTGAGTTTCTCTGCAAGAGAAGTGCATGCTTTTAGAATCTGACTTCTGAATAAAATAACCTTTACATCCTTTGTAGCAAAAAAAAAAAAAAAAAAAAAAAAAAAAAAAAAAAAAAAAACAGTTTTGAGTTGACAGTATGAATATGAGAAAGAAGTATAGAGGAGAATGGCTAGATTAGATGTCAAACCGCCTCTTCATCTGCGCCCACCTATTTGTGAATTAAAAGAGATTAGATATTTATGTGAGCATTAGGTTGGAAAAAATAAACACAGGAGATAAATATTGTTATGAAAAGTCCCAGGAAAGAAGAGTGATTGTGTTCATTTTGTGCATAACCTGTAATTATTTAACATTATTGGTCTCTTTACTGAATAATTCTATCACTGCACAGGGTTATACAGAAGTCATTGAGTCAGAGGCACACAGATGGATGAGTGTGCTGGATGAAAAAGAAAAGCTAACCCGATTAGCTTCCAGGAGCCTCCTATTACCTCCCTTTTCACTACCCACTTTCCGACCATCCACCGTCCCATTGTGTGGCTGTATTAGATTGATTTCATTAAACTTTCAGCTATTTTTTTCTTTGCAGATTTTATGCATAACAAACGCCTGATTGTAATATGGCATCTCGTGTAGGTTTGCCTATAGGTAAAGACTGATCAGCTCTAAGGACTCTGGTCAAGGTCTTACTTATTCAAAAACCTAATAAAGTAGCTTTGGAGTTTTATATGTTAGTCCTCGGATTAGTTAATGAGCATAGATTTTTTTTTTTTTTGGCATTATTGGGTTTCCAAATCTACCATGGAGAAGCCTCATTCCTCAGTGGTGTTGTATTTATGGGTAGTTAGCACCAGATTTTGTTGCATTCGAATGTCATAAGCTCAGTGTGAAATCTATTTTAGAAGTCAACTATCTTCCAGTAGTACTTTTGAACTTTGTCCAAGATGTAAACATGTACCAGAGACATAGAAGAAAAATCCAAAGACAGCACAAACTGGAAAGAAGGTAAAATATGAAAGAGGCAAAGAAAATCAAGTTGAATTTACTTGACTCATTCCCCCGAGAGTACTGCCAGCTTCTAAAGTGCACATGTAGAAACAGAATGCAAGGAGGAAGTTGCTGCTTTTCCAAACTGTAAAATAAAATAAAACAACAGCAAAAAAGCTCAGGGCTTCCATGGTCTCTTAAAATAAACAGGGTGAGTCAGACAAAGGACAACAATTTATAGCAAGGAGACAAAATTTTCATAAGACATCCTCTAAAATCCCCCAAACTTCCAATACTCCATGTATTCCAGATGGGTTCAAGGAGTCTGGCAGAAAGGCACAATCAGAAGGCAAAATAATTTTATACGGATTTTTAGTAGTTGCCTGATGATATGGAATTGGAAAATCTATAATAATAAAGGCAATCAGTAAAAACTTAGCTCAGACAAATGAAAACAAAAGCTGCATTTGTGTAGAATATCCTGCAGGCTGGTTGACCAGAACACTGCAAATGTAGAGACATGGAGTGTTGCCGATTTGGACCCAAATTTAACTTAGGCTGTTTTTATTCCCCATTGAGATCCATTTACTATCAATATCATATATGACCAACATCCTGTGATGATCAGGTAAGATATTTGAAATATATTGTTAAACTTAGCACATCCCTAGCTTCCACAAGTGTAAAGCTAAGAACATTACAACATCGGAAACTATAGACTTTCCCATTCATCATAGCCCTGCTATCCAACACCCACACTAATGTATTTGGTAAATCCCTTGATTTATGACTTCCCTACATTTGTGACTATAAAAGTTCATGTAGCCTTTCCCGCAGGGGAACACGTCACTTAGAGCAAACATAGTCTGTGTTTTGAGGCCGCAGTCATTCACATTTGGCTCTCATGAGCACAGCGACTTTTACTTTCTTTGGCGGTAAGAACTATGTTTTAAATGGATGGTATGGACATGCAAGGGGAATTACTGTTGAGAAGACAGAATGGATGAGCAGACAGTGTCACTGAAGGATGAAAGCTAAAACAGGAATTAAACTGGAATCACCTAGAACTGAAGAAGAATGTGTGGGGTCTTCTGATGTCAATTCTAACATATCAAGAGCTTAGAAATCATGCGTGTGTGTGTGTGTGTGTGTGTGTGTGTGTGTGTGTGTATGAGTTTGTGTGTGAGTGTGTATGTGTGTGAGAGTATGTGTTTTGTGTGCTTGTTATGTAGGTATATGCATATGTGCGGTACACATGGGTGTGAATATATTTAGGAGGCAGGAGTGACATTAGGTATCTTTTTCAATTGCTTTGAACATTTAATTTTTGGTACCCCTCAATTCAGCTAGACTGACTGGCCCTTGTGCTCTGAGGATCTGTCTGTCCCTGCTTCAGTTTGCCTGGGTTATAAGAGTGTTCTGGCTTCATAAATGAGGTCTAGGAATCAGTGCTTAGGTTCTTAGGCTTGTACAGCACTTTCTTTACAGACAGAAACATCTTCCCAGCCCACCAGTTCCATTCTTAAGACAAGAAATGTTAGAACTGTTAGGGTCAGAGGCTGGTCTTTGGCAACCCTAACAAGCAAGGCCAAGCTACCAGTCCTCAATAGGCTAATTAAAGGGAGCAAAGGAGATTTGTCCGATGCTTCTGTTGGAGGATGGCAGGTCAGAAGAAGTGGGATGATTCGGGACAGGAAGTTGACGCCAGTTACTCCTCAGAATGAACTTTGTTAGGAGAGAGCCTAGTGACCATGGGAAGCTATGCTTGGTACTTGGGGTGGGAGAGCAATAGGAGAGGGGATGGGGAGGAAGACAGAGAGTATCATACCAGAGGCAGGATGAGAGAGCCTTGCTGGAGAGAGCTTTCCCTCCTGGGAGGAGCAGCTTAGGAAACAAAGGCTGTGGACCGAATGTCAGAAGTCCCAATGGAGAGAGCCTTCAAACAGCAGGAGAACTTGGAAGTTTCTGATACTTTTAGGTTGTCAGAAGGTGGATTGGAAGTTCCATGTGGTTGGTTTGGTTTAGCCTACATGCCAAGGGGCACAAGAGAGAAGCAAATGGGTCTTGAGCAGGTCATCATATAGTTTCATATGGAAAGATCCAAGCTTGCTTCCTGCTCTCTGGGATGTGCATCCTCTAACCTTTACAAAAAGGGCTGTAAGTCTCTTATAAGAACAGACTGCAGGGAGCATGGGGCTTGCTTTCTTTCAGGTTGCAGCATCATGTCTGCTTTTTTTAGAGAAGATACATCTTTAAGTGGCCAGTCTCTGATCCAACAATGACTACATTGGGATAGAAGCAGAAAGATCCAGTGAATGCTTCCTGCCCCTGTGGCTAAGTCAATCTTTAGGGTTCTGACATGAGGTTTAGGTTTAAACAGGAGACAAGACATATGCATAAATAGACAACCACGTTCAACACGGGTCTAACCCATCACTGTCCACCATCATCTTGGATTTAGGCTCTCCTGATTTTGGTCTGATAAGACATCAGACAATATAATCTCTTCAAGGAGACAAGCTCCTCCTCTAGCTCCACCAGCCTCCAGGCCTCCCCTTCTAAAACAGCTCAAGATTCCTAGGGAAATTCAATTTCTTGGGAGACATTGTCTCAATAGTCTTAAAGATGACAAGAGGGGACAAGTCATTCTAGAATCATTGGGCCTTGCGGCTGTAGAGTTGGCTCGGTGTCTGCCAGCACATAGTGTTCTTAGATAGGATCTATGTTTGTTTCTTGGTACCCATTTTAGGCAGGTCATTCGCAACTGTAACTCCACCTATAAAAGATTTGACATTCTCTTCTGGACACCCCGCACAAATACACATACACATACATGCATGTGAACATACACAAACCTATATATACACTTATCCCCCTACCACACACACAATTTAAAAGTAAAAGAGTATCTTCATTCCCACATGGATGGTTACAGTCAAGCAAACTATAACCAACAATAATTCTTTGGGGCTCAGAAAGTCACACTCCAAAGATGACAAATTGGCTTATGGAATCCTTCTAACTAAAAGAAGCTGCAAGTCATCAAAAGCTACCTCTCAATCTGCTCCAGACGAGGCTCTATTCTCTCTCCCATCCTCTTTCTCTCTCTCCCTCCCTCCCCTACACCCCTCACTTGTTTTTTTACCTATGTTATCTGAGGAAGTTCTCCTAAAAGGCAAATGTCTTAAGATTCCTTCCCTGGTATCTCATTAACAAGGGACAATTGATGAACAGACTATATTAACCAGGTTCACCACACCTATCTGGCCAAAGTTGCATTTCTTCTTTTGAAGGCTGTTAGCTGAGGGAGTTTAGCCACATAGCAAGACAACTTTTGTTACATTAGGACTTATCAGTTTGCCTTCTCAGAGCCTGTCTTCAATCCCAGTAGAACCTTGTTGAGGCTCAAGTCTGATAGTCAGACAAACTCATCTCTCTGAAACATCATTTTCGAGCCCTCTAAAATGACCTACATTCACACCCCCTCCTCCATGCTAAAGAGGGCTATTTAAGCCTCGACCATCTGGCCCTATTCTGAGATTTATACTTTTGTGTATACTAATAAATTTATATGACCCCTTTCTTTTTTATTCTGTTTATTTTCAATTTACTCCAGAAGATTCTATTATTGATTCCTCAAAGGACAAGGAGAAAGTTCCTTCTGTCCATACAGATGAATCAGAAAATTGAGGTTGCAGAACAAAGTTCCCTCAGAACACCTTCGGGGACATTCAGTTGAAGGTGACATATCCAGAGTAGAAATTGTCAGGGCCCAGCTGGAAGCTCAGTGTGGCTTATTATGGGAGGGAGAAACCCCCCGCAGAGCAGGTTTAGGGGAGGCCTCTGCTGTGCTTCTGGTCTTTATCTCTGAATTCCACTAGGTTCTCCCAGGGCCCATCTGAGAAAACCTTTTTCATGGCTTGGACAGGAGGAAAGACTCACTATGTGATGTGACCCAAAAGCAAATAGTCAACACCCTTTCGGTGTGCATGTCCATGTGCAAGTGCATGTATGTGTGTGTGAGAGTGCTTCAATGTAATAAATAGGGAAGAGAGTCTTGATGAGGAATTATCTAGATCAGTTTGGCCTGTGGCCTGTATGTTTATGGTTGTCTTGATGTTTGCTGAAGTGAGAATGTCATCCCAAGTATAGGCATCACCATTTCATGGCCCAAGACCCGCATTGTACGAACCTGGCTGGGAAAACATGCTAGCAAGCAAGAGAGGCTACATTTCTTCTCTGTGACCTTGACTAGGTATATGGTACTATACATTCCTACCTTGACCTCCAAGTAAAAACGAAGAGTAACCTGGAATTGTAAACCAAACAGACGTGATGTTTGGAAATGTGTTTACATTGTAGAAGGGAAAATTGATGAATTGACCCTTTTTTGTGTATATGAATACACTGATATCCTCTATTTCAGCAATTTCCAGGTATAAAATGCCTTATTAAATATGTGTGCCATGTTATACAACATATCTAAGTTATTCTTCCTCATGGGAATTTTATAGCCATTAATAAAAATACTCCCAAGCCCCGACCTCATCAAATCCTGGTACCTAGCATTTTATTTCATGATTCTATGAGTTTGACTGGTTTACATTCCACACGTTTGACCAACAGTATGAGAAAAATTTAAATGGTTTTGTTCTGTTTCCTTCAAGAGATGGTCCCTAAAGTGAAATAAAGTGAGTCCTGAAGAACTGGTCAACCAGCCTGCAGGACGTCTACCTTGCCTTGATTGTCTGAGCTTCCATTACTACAATGAGCACTGCTACTCAGAAGCTTGTTCTAAGTATAACTCACAGATTCCCTTCTTCGTTTCTGGCTTCTGCACTGAAAACAAGGAAATCACCTGTGAATGGAGGGTCTCCAACTCACAGGCTTGATTGGATCCCAAGCTTCCTGGCATATGTTTACTTGCAGACAAGTGCTTTGGAGGATAAAATAAGCAAAATATACTCTCAATTTTGTATTGTTTACATCCTCTGGGTATGATTGAATGATAAAGGAGACAGGGAGATTGGTGTGTGTGTGTGTGTGTGTGTGTGTGTGTGTGTGTGTGTGTGTGTGTGTGTGTGATGATAGGGCTTCCAGTTTAGACAAATGTATATTATATTGTATTAAGTAAAAAAGATGTTTCTCATTTTCCTATTAAGATTATATATGTTATAAAAAAGTTGTTATTTATTGAGAAATGTGTAGCTTTTGGCCTTAGAATAAAGATGGGAGACGGGGGAGGCTCATCTGGTCATAGCTAAGACTGAGAAAGATCTGAGTGCAATTAGACCTGAGGACCTCAACCCTTCCATGACCTTGTCTGAAGTACTTTAGAGATACCCAACCTGTGATGTCATTCTCCATATGTAGTTGAGAGTTTTGGGAAATGCTAACTGTAGTTGACTTTAGCCTGCTTTGTCATGGAGAAGGCAGATGCCAGAAGCTGAGCTGAGTCAACCCTTGTGCACCATAAGGTGTGGCTTTTATAAAGACAAGTTGTGATTTGCAATAAGAAGTAAAAGACTGCTTGGTCCTAGTGACTCAACAGGGTGTAAATGAGGACGTCTCCTGAAGGGCTGCTACCATACATTCAGCTGTTCCTCTGTCCATTCTCTATGTATTTATTGTCTTCTCTGAGGGAACTGGGAACAGACATTTTGCATTTTGCATTCCATTTTAAGTTCTTGTTTCATCTGTTAAATGGACACAGTTAACTTCAACTCTTTAGTGGCCCTCTTAGACAGAGATGTGCATGTTTAGAAGATTTGGGAGGTAGGAAGCATATTAATTTCTTCCCATCAGTGGGATAAAGCACCTAAGAGTCAACATTATAAGGAGGTTACCTATTTCAGAGACTTTGGATGGTGGTTTGACCTTGTCACTATAAACCCATGACGAGACAGGGAGTTATTGCATAGAACAGACCCATTCTTGGCATGAAGTCAGACACAAAGAGGGTGGGGTCCTCACAGTCCTTTTAAGGTCATTCTCCATTGACTAAATTTTCAATGAATCTCACCTTCTAAAGAACCCAAATGTCCCAATAGCATCATAGGACATTAACACCCAAGCCTTTGAGAGGAGTACTGGCTGATTTTTTGTAATTCAACATAAGGTGTAGTTGTGTGAGAAAATGCCTTTATATGATTGGGCTGTAGGCAAGCCTGTGGACACTTTCTTAGTTGATGATTGATTTAGGAGGACCCAGTGCTAGCCCTAGACCAGTGGTCATCTGTGATATAAGAAAGCAAGCTGAGCAAGCCATTGAGAGAAAGTTAGTAACTAGCACTCTTTCATGGCCTCTGCATCAGCTCCTGCCTCCAGGTTCCTTCCCTGATTGAGTTTCTACCTTGGCTTCCTTCATGGACTGTTGACTTAGTTTGGGTTTTCATTGCTGGGAAGAGATACCATGACCAACACAACTCTTAAAAAGGAAAACATTTAATTGGGGCTGGGTTACTGGTTCAGAGGTTTAGTTCATTATCATCATGGAAGCATGCAGGCAGCCATGATGCTGGAGGAACTAAGAATTCTACATCTTGATTTGAAAGCATCCAGTGGCACTGGGTATAGAAAATCTTGAACATAGAAGACCTCAAAGCCCACAGCCACAGTGACACACTTCCTTCAACATGGCCACACCTACTCCAACAAGGCCACACCTCCTAATGGTACCACTCCCTATGGGCCAAGCATTCAAACACATGAATCTATGGGGGCCAAACCTACTCAAACCACTACAACTGTGATTCAGGATATGTAAGCCAAATAAACCCTTTCCTCTCAAGTTGTATTTGGTCACAGCGTTTCAACACAGCACTAGTAATGTTAATGAATACCAGGGGCCTTTAAGGTCCAAACCATAACAAAGAGAAAGACAAGTGTCCCTCTCCACCTCTCCACTTTCAGATGTCCCCCTGGTAGAGGCAGCATGGCCTTTAGTGTGGTCACAGTACAGGCATTTTCAGTGGTTACTGATGACAGCAGAGGACTATAGGGCCCAAGACAAAACCAAAAGAAAAAGAAAGGATACCACGTGGAGGTTCAGCTGCCAAAAGATCAATGGATACTTTAGTACAAACTCCCCCTCTGCAAAGAACAGAGAAAGGAAAGCTGAAGCTAATACTTGAGTTGCATGTGGGTTATGTCAGATAATATATATTCTGCATATAGTGAGTGCTGGATATATGGTAGCCATTAAAATAATACTAATAAATCTAAACGAATCCCACCTGGAACTATTTATTTGTAGAAGAATCTGGAGAGAGAGGTAGGGCAGACCGGGGGGCCTGTGGGAATGAAATAATATTATTTAAAACATCAACAAATACTAAAACCATGGAAGCCTTGAATGACAGAGCTGGGAAATCTGTTATTTAAGTTTAACACGCTCGTTTTACAAATATATAGGCTGAGCTCACGAGGGATGAGGTGCCTGGCCCCCAGTATAGCATTTGCAGTACTAGGGCTGCACAGACTAACTTCTATGGTAAGATTTCTGTGTTTTCTAAGAAGTTCTCCTTATTGGATATTTGTAAATAAATTCAGGATGAATTCTAAATAATGTCTGCCACAGACTTATTTTAGTAGTAGAATTGTAGACATCTTCACCCCCACCCCAACCACCCCCATATATGGAACCGTTGGACAGAAAAGAGTACCTTAGAGACTCATTGACCAGTGACATCTCTTAAAATAATGGCAGTTTCAGCAGAAATGCCGTAGGGAAAATATTAGGGAAGATGCTAAAGCCTTCTACTGCTCTGAAAGTCTGAGTTTCTATGGTTCACATTTATAAACAGTGACGACCTTGCTCAGATGGGAAAAAGAGTTTCTCGACCATATTCACCATTGCAAAGTTGGTGTCTTCAGGAACAGGGTCAAGAAAAGGCAGCAGACATGGGGAGAAAGATCCAGTAAGCAGGCCATGGAGGGCACTCCATGCAGAGGCAGGGCTCGGGGTCTCCACTGGAGATATTTCAGGGGTGCTGGTTTTGTTACAGGATCCCCTGTGCTTTACCAACTGGGAAGTGCTGTCTAGGAAGGAAGTTACTGCCTCTAAGTGTAAAACTGGCGTTAGCATCGTCTAAGATACTTCCTTGTAGCCAGTCTTTGCTATTTTGTGGATTCTTCTCTTCCCTGTCCTCTATCCCCAACCCCTGCATTTGACTGTCTAACACTAGATAGGAGAGGAACAAGGAGAGAGGAATTAGGAAAACCCCTGAATCTAACTTCTTTCCTTTTGACTTCTTTGACTAAGGCTACTAACAAACTGCAACCCACCCTGCCGATTGGTGTTCTCGAATCTATATACCCTCCGAAGAGTTCCCAGAATTTCAAACGTCACAATTGCAAGCCACGGTCTGCTGCTGCAGCTCCACTCCTGTATTAAAACAAAAAATATGTTCTTACAATATTTCTGTATTTTAAAAAAATCCAAAAGTTCAGAATTTTCAAAGCTGTTGCTACATTTGCCAGCTTACTCATTACTATGACATCAAGGTGTCACACCACCGCCTTCAACTCCAGGTTAAGAAAGGTGTGTGATAAGGACTCCTGACAAATAGAGAAGTAGGGGTTGGAGAAAAGATCATCCAGAGACTGCCTCACCTGGGGATCCACCCCATATGCAGCCACTAAAACCAAGCACTATTGTTGATGCCAAGTAGTGCTTACAGGCAGGAATCTGATATGGATTCCTCCTCAGAGGTTCTGCCAGAGCCATACTGATACAGAGGAGGATGCTTGCAGCTAACCATCAGACTGAACATGAGGACCCCAATGGAGGAGCTAGAGAAAGGACTGAAGGAGCTGAAAGGGTCTGTGACCCCATAGGAAGAACAAAATGATCAACTAACCAAACCCTCCACAGCTCCCAGGGACTAAAACACCAACCAATCAGTTGGCACAGAGAGACCCATGTCTTTAGTTGCATTTGTAGCAGAGGATAGCATTCTCTGGCATCAATGAGAAAAGAGGACTTTGGTCCAGGAAAGGGTCATTTTCCCAGTGTAGGGGAATGTGGAGGTAGGAGAGGGATGTTGAGAGAGGGAACACCTTCATGGAGGCAATGGGTGTGGTGGGGGTGATGGGATTAGTGGAAAGGGGATAACACCTGAATTGTAAATACAGAGAATATCCAATAAAATAATTTCTTTTTTTAAAAAAAAGGTATGTGATGTTATTTTCAAGGCAACTGCTATGCTGGTAGCCAAACAGGGTGCTGACTTTGCCTTTCAGACCTGGGTTACCATGCTAGATAGTTATGTCAACCTGACACAAGCTATAGTCATCTGAGAGGAGGGAACATCAGTTGAGAAAATACCTCTATAAGGCTGAGCTGTAGGCAGGTCAGTAGAGCATCTTTTAAACTAGTGACTGATGAGGAAAGGTCTGGCTCATTGTAGGTGTCACCCCGGGCTGGTGGTCCTGGGTTCTATAAGAAACCAGACTGATCAAGCCATGAGAATTGAGCCAGTTGGGAGTACCCTTCTTTGGCTTCGGCATTAGTTCCTGCCTCTAGCTTCCTGCCTTATGTGACATCTTGCCCTGACTGCCTTTGTGGACAGTGATATGGAAGTATAAGCCAAATACACCCTTCCCGCTCTGATTTGGGCATGGTGTTTCATCACAACAATAATGACCCTAATTAGGAACAGCCATAGTAACCCTTACTAGGACACCCCCTAAGAAATTCTTTATTCTAGAAGTAGAGCTGGCTTAGCGTCTATTTACTTACAAATCCAAATTCTGATGAAGCACTTAATGAAGGGCCCTTGCCAGTGACTCTAAAACCTGTTTCCCGTATTAGTGGTTTCCTTAGAAGCTATCTGGCCCTTTCTCCTCCTGGACTTCCCAGAGACCTACCACAGGGAAATTTTCCTTCCCATGATCTGGGTTTTTCTCCTAGAGTGCCCAAGTCCCAGCTCTAGGCAAAGGCACTAAAGATAAACACTGAACCTAAAATGTTAAGGATAGGCTGGGAGAGTGTTTGGGGGCTCGAGTGGGTGTTCAATATGCTCTGGGTTCAAACCCCATCGCCAACATATCTCTAAAGTATGAAAGCACACATCATAAAATGAAAGTAACAATAAAATATTTTTAAAATAGTAAAAAAAATTTAAAAATTAAGATTAAACCTTGACAATAGTAAGGTTGGATGGCAAAGGAAGATAAAGCAAAGAAATGCAGATACTTCTCTTCTAACTAGTACCGAAGAATGTGAACTTTAATTTGAATACAGACTCTTATTGATAAGAACTCATATTTAATGTAAATACACATTTAAATACTGATAATGTATATACATATGAATACCAATATGATTGTATGGGTACACAGATAGATATAGTATACACAATATTTAGTTATTTACTTAACGTTTGAAAGCACAATTTCAATAGCTTCCAGAATCAAGCTTGAGCTCAACCCATGGCCTGATGATCCTCTGTGGGAAGGTGAAATAATCTGGAGGAAATCACACAAATAAATCCCCATGAAGAGCTTGGTAAGACAGGTTGCAGTTAGATGTCTCCAAAAAGAATGGCTTTATAAGAGAAATCCAGAGTCAGTCAAAGGATGTGGCCAGGGCTGAACACTGGCGTCACAGCCTTAGAATACCCATAAGAAATATTACTTGCCCATGAAGTTGTTTTGCACCCAGATTTACTGACCTCAGATCTGGTGACAGCAGAAAGCTCTAGATACTATTGCTGTTCACATTACCTGCATGTTATGGTTTGGGTGTGGCTTAATTTGTCCCTCAAGGGTTCATGTTTTAGCAGCTTGGCTCTCAGGGTAGCACTGTTGGGTGGATCTAAAGCTGGGAAGACAGCTCAATTGGTAAGCTGCTTGCCTTGTGAGTATGAGACCCAAGTTTGATCAAATAGAGAAGCTGGGCATTGTGGTATGCTTGGGAGGCACCAGGAGGTGAACACAAGCTAGTGCCAATAGCTCATAACAAGAGAGCCAAACTAGCCATACTCAGTGAGTTCCAGGCCTGAGAGATCCTGTCTCATAAAACAAGATTGTTGGTGGCCTCTAAACGCCCCCCAACACACACACACACACACACACACACACACACACACACACACACATGCACATTGAGAGTATGAGAATGCATGAGAGAGGAAGAGAGAAAAAGAGAGAGACAGAGACAGACAGAGATAGAAACAGAGAGACAGAGAGAGGAAAACGAAGAAGAAGAGGAGGAGGGGAAGGAGAAGGAGGAGGAGGAGGAAGGAGAAGGAGAGGAGGAAGAGGAGAAAGGAGAAGGAGAAGAAGATGGAGAAGAAGAAGGAGAAGGAGGAGAAGGAGGAGGAGATTTAGTAAAGTTGTATAGTCACAGCATAAGCCACTCTGCATACAAACACAGAAAAGCTTCTTGCCATCCAATGCCAAGAAAGACAGTCCACAGGCGTGGCCCCCTCAGGATAACAGAAATGTATTTGGACAGTGGCAAGGGCTGAGTAGGGCAGGAAGAAGTGGGAACCATTCAAGCTGTATTGGCAGAAAAACAGGGTGTGGAGACTCAGAAAACCCCTTCAACAGCTTTTTGTATGATTAAACAGAGCTCTAGTCTTTCAACTATTTCCCCAGACCAATACCTTAAGAAATGATAACTAAATAAATAAGCTCACCAAAACATTTGGGCAATGACATCAGTAAGTCTTAGTCATAATTGAAAAACTGTAACTGGACCAGTGAACAACAGAAAACAACCCACCAGTGGCTCAGCAACGAGACACAGAGAACGAGGGATGTGTAAGCAAGATAGATGGATCTAAAGATAACACATCGATTGGGAAACCCAGGCACAAGACAGTGCTCAACAGAGGGACATTATGTCTATATGAAGTCTTCCTGCTGGTGGGCAACTGAACTGCAGAAAAGTGATTCTCCATGGAAGAGAGTAGGGGTAGAAAAAGGGTAGGAGTGAGAAGAGGGTATGGGTGGGAAGAGTGTAGGGGTGGGAAGAGTGTAGGGGTGGGAAGAGTGTGGGGTGGGAAGAGTGTAGGGGTAAAAAGAGAGTAGAAGTGAGAAGAGGGTATAGGTGGGAAGAGGATAGGAGTGGGAAGAGAGTAGGGGTGGGAAGAGGGTAGGGGTGGGAAGAGTGTAGGGGTAAAAAGAGAGTAGAAGTGAGAAGAGGGTAGGGGTGAGAAGAGTGTAGGGGTGAAAAGAGGGTAGAAGTGGGAAGAGGGTATAGGTGGGAAGAGGATAGGAGTGGGAAGAGAGTAGGGGTGGGAAGAGGGTAGGGGTGGGAAGAGTGTAGGGGTAAAAAGAGAGTAGAAGTGAGAAGAGGGTAGGGGTGAGAAGAGTGTAGGGGTGAAAAGAGGGTAGAAGTGGGAAGAGGGTAGGGGTGGGAAGAGGATAGGGGTGGGAAGAGGGTAAGAGTGGGAAGAGGGTAGGGGTGGGAAGAGGGTAAGGGTGGGAAGAGGGTAGGGGTGGGAAGAGTGTAGGGGTAGAAAGAAGGAAAGAGAAGGATGGGAAATCAGGCAATGTTTTGGACTCATAGACAAGTTTGGCATCTTTCCAGTATTGCCTTGTTTGGTTTTGAGACAGCATCTCACTGAGTAGCCCAGGACGGTCTCACACTCATGACACTCCTTCTTCTTCAAGTACTGGGACTGTAGGCAGTTTAACAAATCGATTGGGGGTGGTAAGTGTTTTCGGTTTTATCTGAATATCAACTATACCACTGTCTACTTTACATCTGGGTGATAATTTTGCTGGCAAATAATAACCAAAGAAGTAATAACTCTGAAATAGTCCCAAAGCACCCTGGAATGCAAAGAACAATACAAGCAAAGAGACGAGCACACATGTGTGCACTAGGAGCACGGATGTTGTGCAGCTTTCAGCTCTTCCTCTCTAACCTTCACGTTCAATGTGAGCTCTGCTCAAATACCAACCGATACTATGGTGGCTTGGGCAAGATGATGCTCAAGATGGTAAAAGTGCTAATTGCACAAAGCCGATCTACCGAGTGTCTACACAGAGGGCCTGCTGAGATGACCTCTGACCTCCGTACTCATGCCGATGTGCTCGCCCACATCAAAACACTTCTAAGTGCACTTTAAAAAAATTTACAAAACCCAAAGCTGAAAATGCTGTTTTAGCTGGGTCATAATACATTTTGTAGCTTGATCAATGGAAGTAAAACCATATTCTAGAACAAATGCATGTCCCTCTGCCTATCACTGACAGATGAGCCCGTATATTGCCGAGAAATATCTCTGCTGACTCATGTGGAACTTCAGTCTGGGTTGTGACCAAGTGTCAAGGTGTTGAGATAAGGCCATTGGAAGAAGTATTACTTGCTGATGTTTCCAGAGAGGAAGTACTCACCACACCATGCATGCTACAAGGGGATGCTGGATTGTAGTAGCCCAGGTGTGCAGAAAGTCTTTCAGTGGTGGGTAGATGTCAGGTGAGTGTGTCCCCATCAACGTGGTTTCAAACATCAATCAAAATGGGACTGCAAGGAAGAAATCATCATCTTTGCCCATCTTTTGTGTCTGTGGCTAATGAATAGCAACTAGGCTCCCTGGGAGAACACATTTGTCATGCTTAGAGTAGAACAACATCAATACAAGCATAGTGGATATGTCGTGAAGAGAATTTAAAATGAGTAAGAAGACCGACATGACCTGCCCTCCCAAATGGGCCTCAAGACCACTGATTCGCAGGCTACACAACCTTCCTTGTTAGTCTGTTAGAGATCCCTGGGACAAAGCGAATATGTTTCCACCTCAGGGCTTTTGCCCCTGCTGTTCTTGTGCTAGGATAGTACCCCTCCATATTTCACAATCTCTTCTTCATCACCTGTTCAGTTACGTTAACCCTGCTGGCACATCTAACCCCATTTTCATTAACATGGGTTAAATGCTATGCTTCTGTCATGGATATTTTATCTCTTTTCTTTCTCAAGTCACAAATTAAAAGCTGAATCAACTCAAGAGATGATCATAGTAACATCCTGTAAGCATCAAGTAGCCGTGAAACCTAACCGTCCACGCAGCCACAGTTCTAATATTTCCTCCCTTATGTTCAGCACTGAATAAAGTCTCATCTTCTTTTCAACATATTTTATTTAATCTTGATGTCTTACAGAATCAAGTTGTTGTATTTCACTAGGGGCTCCTCCCTCACTCCTTGCTCCCTTGAGATCCTTCTTGAAATGTCTTTAATTTTCTGTCTTCTATTCAAGGAATCTTGGGGAGGACCCATATCCCCTACTGTTGCTAAACACAGGATCATGTCTACATGACAACGACAATCCAAAGTTCTCCAAGATAATTTCTATCAATAAATATCAGAATTAACCAAGGGATATGGAGTGTGTGTGTGCGCATGAGCACACGCATGTACAGGCACGCTTATGCACTGTACCTTATGGTAGTCAGAGGACAAGTTTTGGATGCTATTCTTCTCATTTAAAGCTTATTTGAAAACAGTCTTATCACAGCATCAGTCAGGCTTGCTGACTTACGAGAGACTGGAGAATGGCTCTCTGTCTCTCATTTCCCATGGGCACACCGGAACTTCAAATACTTGGGCTACTCCATCCAGCTTTCGTAGGGTGCTAAGATCATAAACTCTTATTGTCAGGCCTACAAAGCAAGTCTTTTACTTACTAAGTTAAAAGTAAGGTTTTAAAGGGATCCTGCATCATTCCAAAGTGTGAGTTTAAAACCACTACTTCTATTTTCAAATTTCAACTTCAAAATACTTGTGTTTTCAAACTGAACAGCCATAGAAAATAAATCCACAAGCCTGAAAGCATCATCCGCCAGTGTTTTCATATCTAGACTCAGGTAGCCACCATCTGGCTTTTAATGCATCGCAGAGACCTATTCCACATAGCAAAGCCTTCTAAAAAGTCCAGGAGCTATTTTTAAAGACATCACACAAGTATCAGCTGTCACATTGCTTCACTGTTAATTCAATGTGTACACAAAAGGGCTGTGCAGTTAATATCCCTGCTCAATTAGCAAGAAGTAATCAGCAAAAAATTAAAAGATAATGAACTTAGATGTGAAGGAAAGGTTTGGGAAAGGGAGAGAAATCAAAACTTGACCTTGAATAACACTGCTGTCACACACAGGCTTGTGCACCAAAGATCATATCAAGTGGAGCTGGCATTCCTTACAGCATATGCTGACTTGTGGGCCCTGTTTCCTTTATCCAAGGCCCAGGGAAAGGGCTCCATTGTTGCTGGGAGTGTCAGCATCTTTGTTCCCTCTCTTCCTGAGATAAAACAGGTCATTATACAAGATATTGCAAGAGGGGGACATATGGAGTATGTGGAGGTCACAGATACAGTTGCATCTTTAACAAATAACCCAAGTGAACTATTTTTATATTAAAAATTAAATTGACTCTTTGGGTGCGGCGCACTCCTCGACCAGCTAGGAAAGACGACCACCACTAGAGGATTCTTCTCAGATCACGCTTTATTGTGGGAGGCTCTTGATTGAAGGGGAGAGCAGGAAGCGAGGGGCCCTGAACTACCCTAGCTGTCCACTTATATAAGGAGAAGTGCATACGGGGCTTGCCATGATTGGTTGTCACCAGTCTGCCGACACTAGAGGCCTTGGGATTGGCCAGAGATAGGTTATGTACTGTGCATGCGCAGGGTGCAGCGCCTTAGCTGACAAGAGCATTGCTATATATGGAGTTGTTTACCTCAAACCGCGAGGGAGCCAGCACCATCTTGTAATGGCGTCCGCATTCGGCTCCCCACATTTGGGTTCTTTCAAAAACATCAGTGTATTGTGAAAGTACTGTGTGTTCATTTTGACTTGACAAATGAGATCTTCAGCTGGACAAGGTTGCCCTCTTTCATGATATGCCTATCCTTTTTGTTACCTATATTTCCTCAGTAGGATCAGATTCAGGGCTATGGCTTAAATTATAGCACAAATGAGATTGCATTATTTTCTTATAACCAAATTATGCCCTTAAATGTAAGGATAAATGTAAATTGAACACACACCCAAACTGAGAGAGAGAAGAAGAAGAAGAAGAAGAAGAAGAAGAAGAAGAAGAAGAAGATATGAAAGAAGGAAGTTAAGAACAATGCGCTGAATTATATAGCACTTCCCCCCATAAATAGGTATGCTTAAGCCCTAACCCTATATGTAGAAACAAAGATCTATAAGGAGGTAGATTAGTTGCTTTTCTATTGCTGTGACAAATCCCCATGACCAAAGCAACTCATTTAGAAAGTGTTTAATTTGACCTATGGTTTCAGAGGGTTAGAGTTTATGATGGAAGATCAAAGTCATAGAAGCAAGAATTGCTGAAAACTCACATATTTATTTGAAAGCAGGAGAGAGAAATCATTGATAGTGGTGTGAGTTGTTCTTCAATCTCAAAACTGCCCCCAAAGACACATCTCTTCCAATAAGACAACACCTCCTAATCCTTCCCAAACAGTTTCACCAGCTGGGGACCAAGTATTCAAACACAAGAACCTATAGGGACCATTCTCATTCAAATCACAACATTCCACTCACTGGCCCCATGATGGTCAAATCATAATATAAATTGCATTCAGTCCAATCTAAGAAGTCTCCATAGACTTCCTGTTTCAACTCTGATTTTATAGGTCTAATATTTAATATTTTTTGTTACTCATGGCAATCTCTTAACTGTAACACCCTGCAAAATAAAACAATCAAATCACAGACTTTCAATATACAATGGTACAGAATATGTATTACTATTCCAAAAGGGAGAAATCGAGGCACAGTGAGAAAATATTGGACTAACAAGAACAAATCCAATAAGGGCAAATTCCAAATCCATGTCTGATGTCAGAGGGCTTAGATGGATCTACCCTTCCAGCTTTGCCAAGAACAGACAACAACACACTTCTCTCTCTGGGCTGTTTCACTTTCTGCATGCAGAGCTCACTGGAAGATGTCGCATGGCTCTGGCATGTCCAATATCTTGAGATCTTCAACACAACGCAGGCTTCAGTTTCATAGCTTCACACAATTGTCTCTCAGGGACTTCATGCAGGGATTCCTCTCTCTCAGCAACTCTAGTAAACCATGGAAGAAGATTCCACAGTCACTTTACTCTTGTATCCTTCATGCCTCTAAAACCAGAACCACACAGGTAACACTGACAAGTTCGGCTGCCTGCTTGAGATGGAGCCTGAGCCCTTTCAATCATCATATTTACAGACACTTTCATCCCTTGAATTTTAAGAATTTAAATATAATTAAATATAATTTCTTATACCTAGTAGAAAGTTCTTTAGGCTATTTCCATCAACAGGTTGAAATCTTAACTAGGTGGGATATTGCCTTAGGGACATTCTTCATTTTATTCAGTTGAGGATCAGACCTCCTCTTAGACTCTATTTCATTCAGCCTAGTTCTGAACAAAAGTTTAGCTTTCCTGACGCCCCTTTTCTCTTCAAACTATGCATTTTGAATTTATGTTTACAACACTTGTTTCCCTTTTCCCATGTAGACCTGCATGTGAGTGATTACTATCAACCACACAACACTGTGAATAATAGATTGGCTTAAAATTTTCTTCACCAAAGAATTAAGCCTCCTACCTTATAATTTAGTCTCGGGCAAATTCCTAGGTCAGGGGTGCAGAAAGCAGCCATATACTTTTCCAAATATCAAAAGAATGGTCTCTTGCCCAGTGCCTAATAGTGTTCTCCTCTGAAAACTTCTTGGGCTGGGCCTCCACAGCTCACACAGCTCTCAGAGCTGTTTTCCCACATTCTACTATGATGGCCCATTAAGTTCTGCTTACATCATCCAACCGCTGTCTTGCTCCAAAGTCCCAAAGTTTTCAAAATTCTTCCGACCCCAGCACAGTCAGGCCTGTCACAGTGACAGTGCTCTTTCTGGCACCACCAGTCTCTTTTACTTTCCTATTGCTATGATAAAATATCATGATCAAGTGACTTATAAAAGACAGCATCTGAGAGGGCTCAGCCCATCTCCACCTGGACCAGCAGAGCCCCAGAGATAAAGACCTGGTGAGAAGGAGAACAGACTAACCAGGGGGCCGAGAGATCTCTGCTGAGTGCACATGGAAAGTGTGCCCCTGCCCTGCCTGATTCAGAGACCAGGAACCCAGCATTGGGACCTCTGTTCCCACCCAGCGGCTTTGGGGCACAGAACAGGGCTCAGACCAATCACCACCTAGACCAGCGGAGATCCAGGGACACAGGCCAGGTACACGGGAAAGCAGAGAACATATCACTGACAACAAGATGGCAAGAGGAAAGAGAAAGAGCATACCCCAGGGAAACCAAGAAAACCTGGCAACACTAGAACCCAGTTCTCCCATCACAGCAAACAGCAGAATGCAAAACACTCCTGAAAAAGAAGACTCAGACCTGAAATCCTAACTCAAGATGATGATAAAGATCCTTAAACAAGAGTGGGAGAAAAAGAATAAAGAATTAGAAGCTTTTAAAGAAGAAACAAGAAAAACACTCAACAAGAAGAAAAGAGAACCAAAGAGATGAAGGAATGGAAGAAGGAGTTTAAAACAGAAATAGACACAATAAAGAAACATTAAAAGTGACAATCATAGAAGTAGAAATCTTAAAAAAGAAATCAGAAGTTACAGAGGCAAGCATTTCCAACAGACTACAAAAGATGGAAGAGAGAATCTCGGGAGCTGAAGACAACATTGAAAACATAGACAAAACAGTCAGAGAAGATGCAAAAACCAAAAATCTCCTAGCCCAAAATGTCCAGGAGATCCAGGACACAATGAGAAGACCAAACCTAAGGATAATAGGAATAGAAGAAGGAGAAGAATATCAACTAAGAGGCACAGTAAATATCTTCAACAAAATTGTAGAAGAAAACTTTCCTACCCTTAAGAATGAGATGACCATGAGCATAAAAGAAGCCTTCAGAACTCCAAATAGGTTGGACCAGAAAAGAAATTCCTCCCGACACATAATATTCAAAACACCAAGTGCCCAAAGCAAAGAAAAAATACTAAAAGCAGTAAGGGAAAAAGGTCAGGTAACATATAAAGGCAGACCAATCAGAATCACACCCAATTTCTCAACAGAGACTATGAAAGCTAGAAGAGCCTGGACAGACATCATACAGACCTTAAGAGAGCACAAGCGCCAGCCCAAGCTGCTATACCCAGCAAAACTATCAATCACCATAGATGGAGAGATGAAGATATTCCAAGACAAATCTAAATTTACACAATATCTGACCACAAACCCAGCACTACAATTAATTATAGGTGGAAAACCCAATACAATGAGGGGTACTATGACCTAGTAAAAACAAAAAAACTCCTAAGCAAGAAAACCAAAAGAAGAAAGAGACACAGACACAATTCAACCTACAAAAGCAATAATAGCAGGAAACAGCAACCACTATTCCTTGATATCTATTAACATAAATGGACTCATCTCCCCAATAAAAAGACATAGGCTATCAGACTGGATACATAAAAAAAATCCAGCATTTTGCTGCATACAGGAAACTCATATAAGAGACAAAGACAGATACTATCTCAGAGTAAAAGGTTGGGAAAAAAACTTCCAAGCAAACATCCCCAAGATGCAAGCTGGAGTGGCTATTCTAATATCTAATAAAGTAAATTTCCAACCAAAAGTTATCAAAAAAGATAAGGAAGGACACTTTTTACTCATTACAGGGGAAATCTGTCAGGAGGAACTCTCTATCCTTAACATATATGCTCCAAATACAAAAGCACCCACATTCATAAAAGAAACTGTACTAAAGCTCAAAAAATACATCTCACCCCACACAATAATAGTGGGAGACTTTAATACCCAACTGTCACCAATGGACAGATCATGGAAACAGAAACTGAACAAAGACATTGTAAAACTAACAGAGACTATGCACCAACTGGAATTAATAGATATGTACAAAACATATCATCCTAAAAGAAAAGAATACACCTTCTTCTCAGCACCTCGAAAATTGACCACATAATTGGACACCGAATGAGCCTCAATCGATATAAGAAGATTGAAATACTTCCATGCATCCTTTCATAACACCACGGGCTAAGGCTGATCTTTAATAACAACAAAGACAAAAAAAGCCCATATACAAATGGAAACTAAACAATGCTCTATTAAATGATAGGAGGGTCAAAGAAGAAATAAAGAAAGAAATTAAGGATTTTCTAGAATTCAATGAAAACGAAAACACGACATACCCAAACCTATGGGATGCAATGAAAACAGTACTGAGAGGAAAACTCATAGTTCTGAGTGCTTCTGTTAAGAAACTGGAGAGAGCATATACTAGCAACCTGACAGCACAATTGAAAGCTCTAGAACAAAAGGAAGCAGATACACTCAAGAGGAGTAGACGGCAAGAAATAATCAAACTTAGGGCAGAAATAGACCAAATAGAAACAAAAAGAACCATTGAAAGAATCAACAAAACCAAGAGCTGGTTCTTTGAGAAAATTAACAGGATTGATAAACCCTTAGCCAGACTAACTAGAGGGCAAAGAGAGAGTATCCAAATTAACAAAATCAGAAAGGAAAGTGGAGAAATAACAACTGAAACTGAGGAAATTCAAGAAATCATCAGATTCTACTACAAAAGCCTATACTCCACAAAGTTGGAAAATTTGGAAGAAATGGATGAATTTCTAGACAGATACAAGATCCTAAAGTTAAACCAGGACAGGTAAACCATCTAAATAATCCCATAACACCTAAAGAAATAGAGACAGTCATCAAAAGCCTCCCAACCAAAAAAATCCCAGGTCCAGATGGGTTCAGTGCAGAATTTTATCAGACATTTACTGCCGAAATAATACCAATACTCTCCAAACTATTCCACAACATAGAATCAGATGGAATACTACCTAACTCATTTTTGAGGCTACAATAACCCTTGTTCCTAAACCACACAAAGATCCTACAAGGAAAGAGAACTTCAGACCAATCTCACTTATGAACATTGATGCAAAAATACTCAACAAAATCCTTGCAAACCGAGTCCAAGAACACATTAAAATGATCATTCACCATGACCAAGTAGGCTTCATTCCTGGGATGCAGGGATGGTTTAAAATACAGAAATCCATCAATGTAATCCACCATATAAACAAACTCAAAGAACAAAATCACAAGGTCATCTCACTAGATGCTGAGAAAACATTTGACAAAATTCAACACCCCTTCATGCTAAAAGTCTTGGAAAGAACAGGAATCCAAGGCACATACCTAAACATAATAAAAGCAATATACAGCAAACCAACAACCACCATCAAACTTAACGCTGAGAAACTTGAAGCAATCCCACTAAAATCAGGGACTCGACAAGGCTGCCCACTCTCCCCCTACCTATTCAACATAGTACTAGAAGTCCTGTCTGGAACAATTAGATAGCAAAAGGAAATCAAAGATATACAAATCAGAAAGGAAGAAGTAAAAACATCACTTTCTGCAGATGACATGATAGTGTACTTAAGTGACCCCACAAATTTCACCAGAGAACTCCTACAGCTGATAAACAAGTTCAGCAAAGTGGCTGGATATAAAATTAATTCAAAGAAATCAGTAGCCTTCCTATATTCAAAGGACAAACATGTGGAGACAGAAATTAGGGAAAAGATACCATTCATAATAGTCACAAAAACTTTGAAATACCTTGGTATGACTCTAACTAAGCAAGTGAAGGATCTGTATGACAAGAACTTCCAACCTCTAAAAAAGGAAATCGAGGAAGATCTCAGAAAATGGAAAGATCTCCCATGCTCATGAATTGGAAGGATCAACATTCTAAAAATGGCCATTTTACAAAAAGCAATCTACAGATTCAATGCAATCCCCATCAAAATTCCAACCCAGTTTTTCATTGAGTTGGAAAGAGCAATGTGCAATTTCATCTGGAATAACAAAAGACCTAGAATAGCGAAATCCATTCTCAACAACAAGAAAACATCTGCGGGAATCACTATTCCTGATCTCAAGCTATATTACAAGACAATTGTGCTGGAAACTGCATGGTACTGGTACAGAAATAGGCAGGTGGATCAATAAAATAGAATAGAAGTCCCAGAAATGAGCCCTCACGTATATGGTCACCTGATTTCTGACAAAGGAGCCATAAACATTCAATGGAAAAAGGACAGCCTATTCAACAAATGGTGTTGGTCCAACCGGCACTCAGCATGCAAAAGAATGAAAATGGACCCTTTCTTATCTCCTTGTACAAAGCTCAAGTGTAAGTGGATCAAAGATCTCCACCCTAAACCAGATACACTGAAACTATTAGATGAGAAAGTAGGGAAAACCTTAGAACACATAGGCACAGGAGAAAATTTTCTGAACCAAACACCAATGGCTCGTGCTCTAAGGTCAAAGATTAACAAATGGGACTTAATGAGATTGCAAAGTTTCTGTAAGGCTAAGGACACTGTCAAGAAAACAAAACGGCAGCCAACAGAATGGGAAAAGATCTTTACCAACTCCACATCAGATAGAAGCTTAATAACCAAGGTATACAAAGAACTCAAAAAGCAAGACACCAGAGAATCAAATAACCCTATTAAAAATGGGGTACAGAGCTAAACAAAATATTCTCAATTGAGGAATATCGAATAGCTGAGAAACATCTAAGGAAGTGCTAGACATCCTTAGCCATAAGGGAAATGCAAATCAAAACAACCCTGAGATTCCACCTCACACCAGTCAGATTGGCCAAGATTCAAAACTCAGATGACAGCAGATGCTGGCGAGGATGTGGAGAAAGAGGAACACTTCTCCACTGTTGGTGGGGTTGTAAACAGATACAACCACTCTGGAAATCAGTCTGGCGATTTCTCAGAAAATTAAACATAGTACTACCTGAAGATCCAGCTATTCCACTTCTGGGCATATACCCCAGAGACACTCCAATATAAAACAAAGACCACATTGCACCACAATGTTCATAGCAGCTCTATTTATAATAGCCAGAAGCTGGAAAGAACCCATATGTCCTTCAGTAGATGAATGGATACAAAAATTGTGGTACATTTACATAATGGAGTACTACTCAGCTATCAGAAACAATGACTTAACAAAATTCTTAAGAAAATTGTTGCATCTAGAGAATATCATCCTGAGTGAGATAACCCAGTCACAAAAGAACAGATATAATATGCAGTCACTGATAATGTGATACTAACCCCAGAAAGCTCGGCCTACCCCAGAAACAACTCACAGACTGTGTGAAGTTTAAGAAAAAAAAAAAAAACATTTTACTCAATCCTTACACACCAAGAATACTTTTACTAATTCTGGGTTACATCCTGTTTCACATGTACTTTTTGCTCATTGTAACTAGTAAGACTTTAATGCAGAATATCAAACCTTAAAAAAAAAAAAAAAAGCCAAGCACTGACAAAAATGTATTCGTATACATTTATGCAAAAATGCTTAAAATTTGTTCTTTTATCTTTGTTTTTTTAAAAATAAAGTTAAAAAAATATAAAAGACAGCATCTCAGGCTATGGTTCCAGAGGCTTAGAGTCTATGGTGAAGGAGCAAAAGCGTGATAGAGGGAAGAGCTATGCGCTCAGACCTTGATCAGCCAGCAGTGGACAGAGTGTATTAGAACTGGCATGGCTCTTTCAAAACCTTAAAACCCACTCTCGGTGACATAGCTCCTCCAACAAGCCCATGTCTCTTCTCTTAATCTGCCATTCCTAAATTCGTTCCCAAATAGTTCCAACAATTGGGGACCAAGTATTCAAACATGAGCCTAGTGGGGCCATTCTCATTCAAATCACCACAGGAGGTAATTCATACTAAATAATACCACAAGTGTATACCCTGGCTCTGGTAGGGTGAACATCTTTATAAGGAGAGACTTAGACTTAGATCCTAAGTGATCATGACTTCCATGCACACGGACCAGGGTAATACCCCCATAGGAGTGAATAAGAAGGCAGCTATCTACAGCCAGAAACTTTCTCATTAAAGTCCAACCATATACCAATACTTTAATTTTTGATCCTCAGCTTCCAGAACTATGAAAAAAGAAAACATCTACTGATTAAACTACCTAGTCTATGGCCTTTTTGTTATAGAAGTTTAATCTTACTAATGGAGTCTTGACTCTACTGGTTGGTTATTTTCAGCTGGTGCCTTTCATCCTGAAGTGTTTCTGTTCTATTAGATGTCAGAGTTACCAGCGTAGGTTGAGTCAGAGTATGCTGGACCACATGTCCTCAATAGGGTATTTAAATAGACAAACTAGTGGACAGAGTAGGAACTGAGGAGAAGGCTTAGTGGACAAGACTGACTACTGGGCAAGCATGAAATCCTAAGAGGGAATCTTCAGCATCCACAAACAACAACAACAACAACAACAACAACAATAAACAACCTGAGAATAATATTGTGTGACCTCATGCTGTGGACTGTGTATGTGTGAGGATGACATGAAGCGATGATAGGAGAATCCCTGGACATTTCTGGCTGTCAGCCTAGTTCTAGGTTCAAGAAGGAGAAAGGAATCAGTCTCAAATGAGGTTTCTAGGGAATTAGAGAGCAGGCTATTTCCCATCCTCCTCTAGCCTTCATACACATGCACAAGAGTATACAGAAGCTACACACAGGAAGATGAGAGAGGAAGAGAGGGAAAGAAGACAGACAGAAAGAGGGGAGGAAGGGAGGAAGGAGAAGGATAGAAAGTGAGGGAAAGATCCCAATCATAAAGTGGGCTGGAGAGATGGCTCAATATTTGCAGCACTGGCTGCTCTTCTAGAGGTCCTGAGTTCAATTCCCAGTGGCCACATGGTGGCTCACAACCATCTGTAATGGGATCCAATGCCTTCTTCGGGTGTGCAAGAAGACAGCTACAGTGTACTCATATACATTAAATAAATAAATAAATAAATAAATAAATAAATAAATAAATATTAAAATAAATGAATAAATCCTTTTTTTTAAAAAAAAGAAAAACTAGAGATAAAATAATAGTGAGACACAGAAGAGGGAGATTTCTGTAAGGCTGTGAAGAAGAAAAGAGGCCAAGAGTCATGCCTGTTCCCAAGTCCATCACTGGGACACGAGGTTTGGGTTTAGACAGAGAGGAATAAAACTGCTCATCACTAATCATCTCCACCCCACCCATCACTGAGTTACCACTTTCTGGGCTCCAGTGTCCTCTGCAAGGTGGATGGACAAGTTGTCAGAATAAAGTGAAATCTCCTCAGAGACAGGCTTCCTTCCCGGGGCTCCAGCCTTTTCCTCCAGGCCAGAGATTTCTGGGAAGACTTCATCTTTTTGTTTGACGGTTTGAAGGTCATTTCAGTAATCTGAAAGCTGGGGTGCAGCCACAAGAGTCTTTTCAGAATATAATCATTTTTGCTAGGCTACAGGTTACAGTTGCTGAGACAGAAACACCTCATCTTCCCATTGCTGCTCATGCCAGAAATGTAGCATCCTCCATGGGCTTCCCTGAAATAGCTTCCTCAAATGTTGCCCTGGTATCATGTGCCAAGGGCATCTGTTGGAATCCGCACCGTGGACCTGGCTTTCCCCCACAAACTTTCAAAGCCTCTGGTGTGACCCTTAAAGGAGAGATGTGCAGCAGTGCCTCCTCCGTTGTCCCCAGTCATCTGGACCAGTGATCTTCAGCCAGAAAGGGCTCTTATTTGTAAACTAGCTGTAGCCAAACCAAACATGAGATTATCTCTCCAGCTATAGTTTTAAGTAAATATTTCTCTTTATAGGATTTCATTTGGATGCTTCTGAAACTTTATTATTTGATAGCAAATGAGGTGGGGTTTGTTTGTTTGTTTGTTTGTTTGTTTGTTTGTTTGTTTGTAGGGCAGCTGTGTTGACCTAACATTTATAATGTACATTCTAGCCCAGGGTGGGAGTGGGGAGGAAATTCTATCAGTTGACAATCTGACTTTCCTTCTGTTCTTCCAAGGCTGCAGTGAACAAGGCACAAGGCTTGACTTTCTAGCTATATTTCATGACGTGTCATTATCCTTTTGCCATAGCAAACTAATGAATGGCTGGGAGGAAAGATACAATTTGGAGGCAATTAATTCTGCTTCAAGTCCCAATCCACTAATGCCACACAGCACTCGAGTCCTGACTGCAGCTTCGGAGCAGCCTACGGCAGCCAGCCTGGGCTCTTCCTCATGGCTCTACTCTGGATATGACCTGCCTTTTCTTTCACTTCCTGTGCTCAGGGGCAATTGGCTGGGTGATGGGGCTGCTCCTTGTTCAGTCTGCAGGGCCCACGAGCTGCTTATATCCTGATTTACAGCACTAAGAGAGCCCTGGGTACACCGGGGCTCCACACTTGTCAAGTTGTCGCTACCACAGCAGGGCTGGAGCTGCCATCTGCTTGCGATGCCGCAGCAGGGACACTGAACAGCCCGTTCTGTTTTCCCCTCCCTGCAGCTGCTTTCTCTACATTGAACTGGAAATTGGATCAGCTGGCCAAAGATGATTTTCTCACTACCATCATCTTAAACAAGATGCAGAGGCCGGCCCATAGACATCACCACTGAGACTCCAGAGGCTTCATCCTCCAGCGAGGATTTACAAACCCAAGGGGAAAATGGTTGTTAGGCAACTGCTGCTAAGATATCAGCTCTTAAGCCCCCACCTCTTCTTCTTTTCTTCTTCCAGGATCACTGCAGCAGGAAGTCCTCTTGGAGTAGCTGGGCTTGCTGACTAACTCCGGACAGTAAGTCTAGGCCAGTGGCTTCATTCATCTCTAGCCCGATTCCACCACCTCCAGAGGTACATCTCTGTGCCTTTGCCTGCATGGCCTGAAGTCAAACTCAGCTCCTGCCTGGCTTCTTTGGATATAGCTTCCATTCCAGCGTGCTTTCCTCTCATCTTCTCACTGGGGTAATTTGGGGTTATGGGAAATGGCATGATAGTTTAGGCATTATCTTGGCCAGTGTTGTATGGGCATACTCCACTCAACCCATTTACAGAGACCCAGTCTGGATGTGGGGAAATCAAGCAAGCACAGATATGTTAACATGAGCATGAATGGATCCACTCCTTGGGGAGAGGATGGCATCTCCCACCTAGTGGCAACAGTTCAGGCTGTTTCACACTGTGGGGAGGCGAAGGGACCTTTCATATGTGGGGATTCGTAGAAAGAAGTTAGGCCACTGGAGGTAGAACTTTGGTGGGGGTATTGAGATCCTGGACCTTTCTCTCTGCTTGCTAGACTGCAGGAGGAAAGCAACTGGGCTTCTCATCACATCAGATTACAACTCTCCACAGAGTCCAAAGTCACACAGGCTATGAACTGAAATTTCCAATGCTACGTGCCAAAATAAACCTTCCCTCCTTATCAGATCTCAGGCTATTTTGTCACCGGGACAGCTAATTAACACAACATGCTCACAGTGTCAACACTACCCCAGCTTTACATGAAGGAACAATCTGATGAGCCTAGAGGGTCTGATGAGACTGTACCATAGAGCTCCATGCATAGATGAACATTTCTGCCTAGCAGAGGAGGAAGCAGAGAGTAAAGCGACTTCGAAGAGTGAGTTTGGTGTGCAAGTTTGAAAACGGGGGGGGGAGGGGGGGTTGCTGAGCTTTGTCACTGTGCCACACCAGCTAGCGACACTCTATATCCCACACTTTAATATGATCCATATCCTGAAGTCACCTGCCACAAGTGACTCACAAGACTATGGTGAGGAGCACCCAGGGCAAGATTCAATTGAAGCATGAAACAGAAGTGGCTTAGCCTCAGGTTCTGGCCCCAATGGCTGACTCCATGACTATTTCCAGTGTCTGTTGCCTGAAGGACACCAAAACCTGTACACAGGCCAGAGGTGAAATCCTGCACAGGTCCCATTCTGCACATAGGACTCCTGCTTCTATTCCACGACCTCACAGATGTGGGTGGGGACCAGTGGGAAGTGTGCACAGTGGAAGAATATCCCAGGGAAGCTGGGATGGAAGCATTCTTCACCATGCATGGGATTTATGGTCAGAGAGAAGAAAAGCTATCTGCAGTGCTCTTGAGCCTACCTTTCCCAGATGGTCAACCTTCTTGGCAGTGTTTGGCGTTCATTACCAGGTGTCAAGTTAGAGATCCCCAAAAGACATTTTCAGACAAATGGCCTGGTAGAGGATGGCACAAGTTCAAATGCCAGGCTAATGTGAAAATGGGATGGTCTCCAACCAGGTACTAAGCACTTTAAGTATGAAAGCCATTTAACTTTGTAAACACGTCCTCCAAGAAACAAACGTAGTTTAACTCCTTTCACACTGGAGGCTTAACTCATGCATTCAAAATGGCATATAGCCAGTAGAATTGGAGATTGATTTGAAACAAAAAGCCCACCCTTTTTTTCTGTATTAAATTGTTTCTCAACGTTTATGGAGCACCTACTGCATACCATGTAGTTTGGGATGCACATGGCATATGCTGCTATAACCTTCAAAATGTTTTTTGTTTGTTTGTTTTGTTTTGTTTTGTTTTTGTTTTTTGGTGTTTTTTTTTTTTTTGAGATAGCTGTCTTAAGGAACTTGGCTAATGTTTCACAGCAAATAAAAGAACAAAATTTGAGTTAATTTTTTTCTGTTATTTGTACCCAACTTATGTTCCTTCTACATAATATTATTAGATTTCTATCTTTCCCAAAGGTGGCTGAAGAGCTGGTGCAGTGCTTAAGGGCACTGGGTGCTTTTCCAGAGGACCACCTGTTCTATTTTTAGCATTTACATCAGTGGCACACACTAGCCTGTTAACTTCAGCTCCAAAGGATGCACCCCTGTTCTAAACCTTTGACACCTGACTCAGATGAAGGCCCACTCACACACATGTCACGTGATTTTGAAATAAATCTTGAAATGAATATTCTCCTTAACTTCTTCCTATATTTTAACAAATATTTTCAAACACGTTATATGCTATGCAAGTGTTAGCATCTTCTTTTATAAGTACCAACCCTTTTCTCTTTATCTTAGGGACCAAATCCTTCCACCTACCTCACCCCCTGGTGTTGTCAGATGACATCACTTCCTGTGATACAAGATTCCAAGTACAAGTCTTTGAATTCTTCAAAGTGGCTTTGCTGAGACATCTGCGGACGTTTCTTACGAGTACTTCTTGAAACCCACAGTGGGACTGACTAGCCCTTCCTGATGTATATCCTGCATCCCATAAGCTTGTGGATCCTGGGCGTTTGTTCTGCCTTGTTTGAACCCTTTCTTCACCTGCGCCACTGGACCATGCTAGACTTAGGGATGCTTTGTAGTCTCCCCTGCTCATCCCTGATCTTGGTCCACGGTGAGCAGAAGCATCATGACAGATAGACATGTCCATAGCTGAGCTCAGCACTTAGAACACTGGCTTTGATTCTCAGCTAAGGTGACCAGCTTGTCCCTGCTTGTCCTGAGTGTTCTCATATAAAAACCTACACCAAGCACCCTAAGTCTCGGACAGATTGGATGATGGGACACACCATTCTTACAAGATGAAAATCAAAAACAGTAGTAGTGGCCTGGGAAATGAAAACCGTGTAAAACACCAGGAACCTCTGTCTAAACTTCATCTACCTGGAAACAAGGAGACTTTCTGTAGCTCAGAGCCCCATGGAGGGGGTGTGAGAAATACATATGGCGGAGCTTATGGGAGTTCTGATGCCCTAGGCCGGGGCTGCACAGAGAAGGTGTGCTCCTGAAAGACAACCATCTGAGATGCATGCTCCAACAACTGGTGGAGCTTCCTGCAGAGAGTGCCAGATTTTCCCAACGGTGATGACACCGGAACCTTCTTGCCACTAAGCCTGACCTTGTACATGCCCACGGAGCTATTGCATTCTTCTTAAGTCTTGATTGTTCAGAGAAGGAGGGTGAGCGATAGACCAGCAACATTGCCACGATTGATTAATGAGCCCCCTGCTGCCCTTGTGCCTTCAGGACTCACTGGCATACAGCTTTTGCCCTCAGAGCCCTGCATTTAGAGGAAAGAAATAAGAGGTCTCTTTAGAAAGCCTTGAAGGGCCAAGGCTGGAGGGGTTGGGCAAGGCTGCAGATCACTGGGGAAATACCAGCCTGACCCTCTCTAGCCCTCAACAAAACCTTTTCTTGAGTGATTAGCCGCAGAGAAAGGTGATTTGTTAAAACCCTGGGTTCATGGCTTTGTGTCCCAAGCCTAGGACATCTGGCAAGAGCCGGGGAGCTCTCTGATACCAGACTGGAGCCCCCTTTCTCATCCACTGGACTGTGTATCATTGAAATACTGGTTACTCATTTTCATGCTAATCCGTGAACTCCCAGAGCAGATGTGAAACGTTTGGTTCTGTTCTTGCTCACTTGTAAAGAACTAATGCAACTTTTTTAAAAAGGGAAGGGCAGTGTTGGGCTGGGAGAGGGGCGAAGGTGAAGGGGGAGGGCAAGGAGGGGCCTGGAATGAATTCCAAAGAGAAATGGAAGTTTGCTTCAATAGCTCGCTTTTTTGTGGGCCTGAGTGGGGCAGGTTATATGAACTTTAACCAAACCAATATGAGCCAAGGAATGTAAATAAATGCTTTGGAAGGAAGATATATCTAGCTTACAATGCAGCCATTTTTAGAATATGAAGGCAGAGAGACACAGGCGGCTCTTCTCAGTGAGATCCTCAGAGGCAAGAAATCTTTTATTTTTTCCTCCAAAAATTTTCTTGACAAACACAGGCCGTGTTTTAATTACTTCATATTTGTAATATTATTAGAAACGAGACCAGCCTAACTGGAAGGTGGGAGTCATTCACAGGATCGACTTCTGTTTCCCTTTTATTATTGATGGAGAGAGTGAGGGACAGATAAATAACTTCCGAAGCTGTCAGGCATTTAATACTGTTACTCGGCTGTGGCTCATTTGACCGAAGTGCCTATATTATTGATGAAATGGTAATTCTGTTAATGACAGCATCGATTCACCTGAATATCCAGATCTGTTTCCCACACCGACATCAAGAAAATTCACAGGGAGAAAGACTTATGATGCATTTGCTGATGGCATGCTGTCCCTCTTGCCCAGGATTTGTGGGCTGTTTAATGCATGCCACAGACAGAGGCTGACATCCGCAAGGCATGCCAACTCAGGACTGTTTACACCTTTCCCCCGAGTGTCCACTGAGCTGCACTAGCTCCCCTCACTCACCTTAACGGGTCTGCTGCATCAAGGGCCTCTGCACACTAAGTGGGCAGGCATCTATCTCTGGCCTGTCAACTTCCATCAGTCAATGGCTTGGACGTCCCCAGTCATACAAATGGCCAGACGGCTTTTTAAACAGAAATCTTTTTATGGGCTCCTTAGAGAGTCTCATTTCATAGCTACAGTAGGACCACTAGAACCCCAGGAAAGTATGACCACCAGAAACATCTGGGTTACATAGCTAAAGGATGTTTGTGAGTTGTTCATAGGATGAATGGGTGCCTGTCATATAAACTGAGCAAGGTGCTCTTTGTCCTGGCCTCTCTTCTGTCACGGTGTTGCCTGCGTCCTTTTGCAGGTCAGATGTTTGGAGCATGTCTGACTTTGAATGCCTCAGAGCAGTTACTATGCAAAGGTAGGTGTGGCATTTCTAGCAACTTGTCTGCAGCACCTCACGCTTACCCTGCTGAGAGTCTCTCTCTTTCTCTCTCACCATTTGTCCATGCCAAGGGAGAGCCTTCAGGCATTCATCAGGCTTGGCCTCTAGTTACCCTGGAGAAAAATGTTCCCAAAATAGTGGCTTGAGACCCTAATTTAAAAAAAAAAAACATTATTTTTAACTTTAACACCAATTAAGGGGGCAAGATGCCAAAGCACAGGCAGGCTCTGTCCTTGAGGCCACTACTCCATGATGGCCTGTCCTGAGATGGGCACATATGAGACCTTCTTGCATGGAAGTTTCTTCGAGTTATCATCTCATCTATGTGACACACAGGTATTTACGAACCACACACACACACACACACACACACACACACACACACGCACACACATGCACACACACACATGCACACACACATGCACACACATGCACTACACATGTACACACACATATAGAAAGAAAAGAGAGTAAGATGCATGCATACATACATACACAGACACATCCACATATACCTTTTAAAACCCTCACACTTATCTCCAATTATCTACCTCTACTTATGAGCCAGGTCCACATTTCCATTCAGGTCAATACTCTGCTCTGCAGAATAAAAGGTAACATGAGGTACTGTTTAGATTACCCTGAACATTTATATACAAAGAAGAATACTTCTCTGCCTCCTGAATCCAAGAGAGAGCTTACAGAATCAGGCAACATCACAACCTTGTAGACAACCCAGCAGAAACAGCTTGCTTACACCTCAGAGAAGGGTTACCCCCTTCCCTTAGTCACACTTAGCCTACCCAGCCTGTCCTTCTTCCTGCCTGGATGAGCCAGCCATTACAGCCCTCTTGCTTGGATGGTCTCCTTCCTTCTATCCGTAAAACCATAATCTCCAAAGAAAGCACCTTCTATGCGAACTCTGACCCTCCTGGACCTTAGCAGGGTCTCATGATTTCCTGGGAGTGTCTACTATTTGCAACACGGTTTTGCATTTAATGGTCTTACCTATATCGTTAGGCAGCATTCAGACCTACCACTAGCTCTGGCATTTGTTGTAGTAAATATTAAAAGGGTGGCTCATCTCTTTATTGGCTGCTGCAGTATCACTCTGCAGATACCACTCTGGTCTGGAGCCATGCACACAGACTCTGTCACATAGTCGGCAAGCCACACTCTCCACACAGCTCCCCTCCCAGGCGGTTCACTCCACCTGCCCTGTTGCTTCTGTCCTGGGTGGATACAACCACCCTGTCATCTTTCTTTACCCCGCCGCCTGGCACAAACATGACTCCAAATCCCAGTAGTTTACTAGAGTTAAAAAAACACAGACAAAGTTCAAAGAAATGCAAAAAGAACCACGTAGAATCAAACATAGTTCCTAGATAGAAGCTTATACTTGGATGGATAATGGGAAATGGAAGGACATCAGGCCTCAGGAAACCAGAAGTTTCTAGATAACACTCGAAGGCGTACTGTACACTATATTTGCTAAGTTCTCGATGAGATAAAATAAAATCATTGCACACCGAAGCAAGAGGTAAGAATGAGAAGACAAGACAGATGAAAAGGACACAGGAGCGTCTAGGACAACACAGAAGATTGGTGGCACAAGCAGGAACATATATTAAAATCCATCAGAAATAAAAAGTAGTCAGAAAAAAAGAGGGAAAGATAAACAACCAGGAGAGGTTTCCCTAGAAGGGTAGAAAAGTTGCTTCTAGAATTTTCCATTTTCAATCTATGTAAACTGTGAATGACTATTGGTAGTTGAGACCTTTGAAAGAAAAACCGCCGAGGGAAACAGTAAACACGAAAGAGGTGATAATAGAAATAGAGAAGAAATAAATAAAATTAAAGGCATAAATCTTCACTGTTCTTAAGATACGGGCCAGAATGAACGTAGCCAGTGCTAAGGCTGATTTAAAATGCAGGAGAATTGTCAAGGAAGGCAAACATAGGGAGTCTTTGTCCCATGAGGAGAAGCTAATAAAGACAGGGCACCCAGGAAACTCAGGTAGAAAGGAAGGTGACCAAACAGGGAAAGCTGCAAGCCTCAGCCCTTGCTGTAACATCCAGTGTTGGTAAGCAGCAGAATGACACACATGCAATCTTAAGGAACATTTGTCATGAATAAAGAACTGGAAACCTACTAGAACTACTGCTCAGAAAAGCACCGTAAAGATTATCCTCAGAGGTATAGAAAATAGTGTGTAGTTTTATACTTACAGAACAAAAGGTCTTCTAAAACTATTAATACCTCAAAAAAAAAAAAAAATCTAAAAACCAATAAAATGTAAACTGATAAGATGCCTACATTTCAAAGGCATCTTTCTTTTATATTAAAACCTTTTTCCTTATGTTTATTTGTTTGTCTATGTGTATGTATGTCCACACGAGTGAGTGCACACACACATTTTGCAGCATCCATGTGAATATTGTAGGACAACTTGTATGAGTAGATCTTCTTTCTTCATGCGGGTCCCAAGGGTCAAACTCAGGTCTTTAAATGTGGCAGCTAGCACACTTCTTTACTTCAACAGCCTCAAAGGAATTCTTAGAAAGAACCTTTTTACTTTAGCAACGTTATAATTTCTTTGTACTTTTTGACATTTCTTGTTTGAAAAGGGGAATTTGGAGGAAACTCTAGAATAAGCAGCAAAGAAACATGTGGTGGAGGTGTTGAGGTGATGGAGAGACAGGTTTGCTCAGGTTGGAGACTCTGGCATTAAAGTTTATTCCCAGCCATGGGCTTACTTATGGCATCTCTGAGTACCACGGGCGGTCAGGGTATAACCATTCTATGCAGGTCAAATCCTTTCGATTCAGCATCCTAACCTTAAAGTGGGAATGAGAATTTCCCCTTAGGGCTGTTAATGGAGGCGAAGATGTAAAAAATGCCTCAAGAAATAAGTGTGTGAGTATCACCGTCTCAGCACCCAGTTCCCACTGCACAAAATGACATCCTGTCTTAGAGGTCATGTTCGGTCACACTTTCCACGTCCCTGCCTTTGCTTTTATTCTTCCTCTGACTACCTTAGTCAGGTGACACACTGTACTCAGAGATCCGAGATCCCATCTTTGTTCAGGCTGGTGACATATCTTAGAAACGCACCGTGCTGGGCATCTGCAGAAGAGGATGTTCCTAAAACCACCCGGTCATCCAGGGACTGGCCCATTCGAGGTGCACTGAGGTGCCAAGCTTGAGCATGCAGTGGCTAGGTTTATTACATGTATGTCTACTCATAGTATGTTTAGTTTATAATGGGCTTATGCAGATGTACCTCTGGTCACCCAAGGAGCATCTATACCACCAAATTTCTGGTCAGGATTTCATCTGTGCCTAAGTTTCCAAACAGGTATTAAATAGCGAATGTATTAAATTGAGAGAGTCATCACTTAGTGATTAAATATTAGATTACGACTCCAGCATGATTCAAGATCACGTGAAATTACAATTTATGCCTATTTTCCTTCTGCCTGTAATCCTTCATTATGTCAGTTTGGTGATATAAATTTAATGCCATTAAACTCCGTCAGCTCAAAATGACATTGTACTTCAGCTGTGATTGATACTGGCCCACACATTGTGACGGGGCATGTGGCAAAGTGAAAACCGTGCACTACAGACAAATGCATATTGCCTTGTGGAGTCATTTATTGACCAAATTATCAAAGGCTATTTACTAAAGGGTTTTTTTTTTGGGGGGGGGGGTGCCTTGTTGCTGTTGTTATTGTTGTTTTTGTAATTTTTAGACAAAGTCTAACTGTGTGGTCAGCATGTCTGACCACACATTGTGGCCTCAGACTCTCAACACTGTTGCCCCTACCTCCTGAGAACTACAGTCACAGGCACATACCCCCAAACTCTAGAGTCTTAAGTGTACCTTTACCCACCAAGCAATCTCAAGTACAGAAGAGTGGGAAAAGCCAGCCAGATCCAAGTTCCTGTCACTTATACCTTTGAAACATTCAGTACCCAGTTCACTAATCCAGGATCCCATTTTAGTGGTGTAAGATTTAGAGTTAGGATAAAGAAAGTATCCATCATACAACCAAATACCAATGGCACTGTTTGCTCTTCTAGAAGACTTGGCTTCAATTCACAGCATCTACATAGTGCCTCATAAATCAAACGTAACTCCAGTCCCAAGTGACTCAATGCTATCTTCTGGCCTCCACAGGCACCAGACATCCATATGGTATACAGATACACATGAGGGTATAGTGCGGTAAAAATAATAATAATAATAAAGATGTGACCATTTCTCCGTCACGGCTCTGTGCTGCTCCCTGGCTCTCTCTAACCTGGGAAGTGGTTCCCACACTAGTTTCAGCTCCACCAGGACATATGGAACTCATATCAGTTTATCTCAGTGGCTCCATGCTCGCCCCAAAGTACTCTCTGACCCAGGAGGTCTGAGAGTTTTCTAGTGTGGTACCTCACCATGATGCTCCCTGGTATTAGTTCCAGCACTGGGCAGGCCATATGGAACTATACATACATACATACATACATACATACATACATACATACATACACACATACATACACACACACACACACACACACACACACACATACACACATATATGATGGTGGCCTCTCTCACATTTCCTTTGGTGGGTTGTTACCACACATGGTGGGTTTGGTGCTTCCCACCACTGCACCTTCTCTTGAACTCAATTCATTTGCCCCAAGAAGGAAACCACCACACAATAAACTCTGATCCAATTGATATGATATAATTTTCCCATCTAGGCAGCACAAATCATCCTGTATACACCCATCCCATATAAAATATTCATAACAACCTGTATCTATGCAGCGATGCACAGAGAGGAATGTACATGTTTACTTCAATGTGGCTTCTAGTTTTCCTCACTATGGCCCATCCTTCCTTCTCATCCAATGTCAAGCCTTGTTTTATCTTATACCTGCCTTCCTGTATAAAGACATTATCCACAAAAATAAATAAACCTTTAAAAAATAATATGAATAATAGAGCGGTGTGGTCCGGGTCCCACGGCTGCTGGATACTTAGGTTGGGATTTGAACTCAGGTGAGTTCACAGGTATATATGCTCTCATAGAGGTCCTTTCTTGTCTTCTGTGAGATGAGGATACAGCATTCACATCCCCTAAAGCATGCAGCATGCAAGACAGAATCCTGGAAACAGAGAACTAGACCACAGTCTTTAGACCCACCCTATCATTCAAAGTAGGTCCTCCAAAATGGCAGTGCTACCAACAATGCCATAAATTACAGTCTAGGCTCAATTCGGGCTGTCCTCTGACAGGCTAAAACAGGAGGATTTCTGGCATGTAAAAAAAAAAAAAAAAAAAAAAAAAAAAAAAAAAAAAAAAAAAAAAAGCCTAACATCAGCATTCCTCAGACATCTGTGAAGCAGTTTTCTGTCTGTTGGGTAAAGTTCCTCCTTCCCCTATGTCCCCTACAGCTAACTACCAATGGCAAATGGGTCATCTAGTCCTCTACTAACATATACCGATAATACTTATTGAAGTCACCCACTCACTTGTCCCCAGGCTCTTCTGGCCTCCCCTACAGCTGCTTTAACTTTCAGACTCTCTCTATGTTGCAACACCTGTCTTTAAAACTGGCGACACTCCCCACCTATAGTCGGCTATTCTCTCCGTCCTCAGAGTTATCCAAGAGAGCTCTGAGTGACCTCAAGTAAACTTTTCTTCCCTCTCATACAGTGGTTCAATTCAGTGCTTTCCCTGTGCCCTCACTTACACATACTTGTCCTCATGACTGAGAAGATAAATTTCTGTTCTTCATAAATTATCTGGACTCCAACATTTCATTGCTTTGTGCAGAAACAGATGATGGTATTCCCCATATTTCTAATCTTAGTATAAATCTGTCTCAAAGCTTTGTCTTTTTTATTCATAGTTCTATCTACTCTGTGGTGAGATCTTGCTCATTTTCATAGCTTTGACTGCATTCAACAAGCTGGGGCTCCACATTTGCATCTAATCCCAATTTATCCTCTGATCAACAGAGGTATCTATTTGACATCTCTGTGGAGGTCTGGTAACCACCTCAGACACAGAATGAGCAAAGTTCTTTCTTGATTCCTGCTCTGAGGTATTCTATTCTAACTCATTCACTCGTCAGTCATGATGAGCAATCTAGTTGCTTAGATCAAAACTGGCAATCCACCCTTGCCTACCACCTGCTCTTAAGTTCTCACCCTTGCATGCACCCATTTTCATTCTTGTCTGTGACTCCCCTTTATTTCTCATCTTTGTCTATACCTCTATTTCTCATCCTTACCGCTACTCCATTTCTCACACTTTCCCTCCACTTCTTATCCTTGCCCACCCCCAACCTCTCACTCTTGCCCACCCTCCCAGCTCTCATCCTTACCCTCCCTCCCAGCTCTCACCCTCTCCTGCCTTCCTTATTCATTTATCATTCCATCCCACCAGCAGACTTTGCTAAAAAGTACATGTCACATGTGTCTCTTCTTACCAGAGTCATCACTAGAAACATAGCTTAAGATGACAAGATATCACCTTTGGAGTCTCTCAGCAGTGCCTTCACTGGAGTTGCTGGCCCTCTGCTGCCTCCACTAAGTTTATTCTCCATGAAACATTAGATTACTCCTTTAAACGGCAAATCACACCTTGTTGGTCTTGTTCAAAATACTCCATGTTTTACCAATGTAACTAAAAGGTCCCTGTCCTCTTTTATTAAATGATGTAGCCTGTCTCCAATGTCATATGTGTTCAATGAAAGAGTAAATAAATAATGAATGAATAAAGCAGTCATTCTTAATAATTATACATGTTGGTATTGGTTTCCTGTGAATACATTTTGGATCCACCAATTAAAAGTTGAGAGATCTTGAGAAATTAACTGTTTAAGGGCTGGGTCTCAAGTGGTAGAAAACCACTGCAACTTGAATAAACTAAAAGGACCTAATGAAATTAGAAGTTTTTACCTTTGTGTCCAGCTTTGGATACACTGATGGGAATTGTAGGATTTGTCTCACTTTGCCAATAACCCTCAGTTTAAGTACCCTTGTAATTTTCTTCACTCTCCAGCCATATCCACAAGTCACCTGAATGTGGGTCACTTACCTGATTTTAAGCACTGTGGCTAAAGCATGACTGTTTCCAGCTCATCTGTTTAATTGCTACTCTGATTAGTTTGGACCCATAGCTTCCAACAACTAGTCATAGGGGCATCTCTCAAGAGACCGTTTGTACCTTGGGGTGTTATGAAGATTCATAGGCACAGTACACACAGCCCAGGTCTGACACAAGCAAGCTGTGTAGTGTTAACTGCCTACAGACACAGACAGCATGCCACTAAATGTTTGGAGATGGGTAAGGCTCTATTTACATAAATCTCTAAACTTAACCACTTTATTGGTGAGTGTAGCCTTAGACTTTTAAAAACCTACTCTTAATAAGGGTTCTTAAATTTTTCAAAGTCTCTTCTATACCTCCACCTACGAGAGGTAATAGAAAGGAAAAGTTAATAGAACAAAGGAAGATGTGGACCTTTTTAGATTTTTTTTTTTTTTTTTTTTTTGGAGCAAAAAAATCTCATCCGTGTTGTCGGGATATCAGCAGTTTAGTTTGTGTGAACCAGCAGTGGCAGCTTGATCCGGAAGAAACCATAAGCTCTGTCAATTAGCCAAGTCTATGGAAATGGCAAGAAGCAACCAGAGCACCACAGAAGTTTTTTGGTGCATTTCTTTTTCTATGAAGTCATGACAAACAATGAATAATAAAGGAAGGTGAGGTGTATTAATAGCATCCAGCATCATCAGTGAAGGCCAGCATCAGCAAAGTCCAAAAATGATCAACAAAGGACGGCAAGGTGTACCGATACCATCCAGCATCATCTACTGCTCATCAGGCTAATTTATTCCAAGCATCACCTGTTCTCTCAAGCATCTGCTCTAGCAAAACATCATATGCCCCTTTCCAGGCTGCCTCCAGAAAAACACCATGTATCAGTTCTTAGGAAAACATTCTCTCATGTGTCTGCTTTAGCGAAAACATTCATAAGATGTTTCCAGGAAACATCACATGATACAACCGAGTCTCCAAAGAAAGCACAAAATTTCTCTTCAGGTGAGTAAGGAAACAAAAACAATAAAATATATTATCTGTTCTTGCTCAAGATTCTAGACTTGTACAACAAACACAATTGAACAAAGACAAAATGAAATAATGATATATACAAAAACTAATCAATGAACTGGAAACTATGGATGCTAGTTATATCTCTAAGGGTTTAGAAAATAATAGCCCAACTCTGACAAGCTGTGCATCCTATACATGACTTGAAAGATACATCTTTACATGCCTATAATGCCTAGCAGTTATTACATTTCAATAATTGTATTATTATGGAAGGATGTTGAAGAACTGAAGTACATGGGGAGCTCCCTTTTGCATATTCCTCCTGTGTACTTGACAAGATCTGGGTGTTTGAGTCAGGAACGTAGGTCAATGGCAAAATATTGGCCTTGTAAGCACAAAGACCTGGGTTCAATACCAGACACTACAAACAGAACTATGCCCTGCTTCTTGACTTCCTGGTAGTGCATTTAGCATTTATAGGCATACATATCTGTCTTCTCACCACTTGACATATAATATGATATGTCTACTTTGCTTTGGAATTTGCTTTCTCATACAGCAAAGGAGCTGATGATAAGCCTGGTAATGGCATAGGTGTCACACTCACACAATTTTGCAGCCTCGGAGCATTTCCCAGAGAGGCTGTCTTAACTCTCTAGCTACCTCATTCACAGATGTCCCCAATCCAGCATGTCAGTGGACACAGTCTCAGACACACGTGCAAGCATTTCTTCTGCATAAATCCCCAGAGGGGCTATTATTTCTCTATTGATTGAGGGTGGGAACGTGCCTTTCTTCCGGTCAATACTTTCTCCATAACTCTTGGGTTTTCTATTCTCATTTTGTTCTTGGAAACATTCTCTGTCTCCAGTGTTTCTAGTGTGCAGTTTTGGGGACCTCACCTGGGAATTTACTCACATATTTTGAAGTTCCCAGCAGGAAATTCTAGTACTTATTTTCCACAAGAGCAAAGAAAAAGACACTCGGTTTTCTCCTCTTTCTACTAAGAGATAATAGTACAGTTCTTATAAATTCCCAGAGTAGCTTTGGGTGAGTAAATGAAGATGTTGAAGCAGAATTCAGCCTCATTCCTCCACTCTGCTCTGGCTGAATTAAATTCTCTTTCATTTACTGTAATAAGCCAAAAGATTTCATAACAGGAATGAAATAAATCGTTTTATAAGTTTTCCTATTTTGCCCTATTGGGAAAAATGGTTTCTGTGTGAACATTGTAGTCACATGACAGAAGTCAAACTTTTTCTTTAAATCTTTGTATTACACTGATTTAGTGTGTGTGTGTGTGTGTGTGTGTGTGTGTGTGTGTGTGTGTGTGGTATGAGAGAGAGAGAGAGAGAGAGAGAGAGAGAGAGAGAGAGGGAGGGAGGGAGGGAGGGGGAGAGGGAGAGGGAGAGGGAGAGGGAGGGAGGGAGAGAGAGAGAGAGAGAGAGAGAGAGAGAGAGAGAGAGAGAGAGAGAGAGAGAGAGAGAGAGGTGGGTCCTATGGACTTAACTTGTATCTCCAGGCTGGGTGAAGTCAAGCGCCTTTGTTTTTGAAGCAACCCTTCACCCTTCAGCTTGACTTAATCTTTTTTTATGAAAACAAAATTCCCTTGATGCTCACTAGTACTAATTTTAATAAGTGGCTCTGTTGTTGTTTATGTGACAGCTATTTTACTTCCCTGGATTCTCTCTGCTCTTAAGTTTTTCTGCTCCGTCCCCCTTTAAATTCTGTCTTTCCCTAGTGGTTCAAACTGGGTATCACCAAATGTCGTAACTGATGATTGCTTTGTAGATGTCAAACACAACAGGTTCATATTACAATCTGCCTAATACTTGGTTAATTTGCCAAGCATCCTGATAGTCTTGCCTTGGTTTTTCCATGTGGTTTGGTTACTGTGGTGAAGGCAGGAACTGTCTGCCAGAGCTCTGTAGACAATGGCCTCTGAGAACTTCCACCAATGGGTCAGGAAGCAAACAGGGAGGTGGGCTGGGATGACAGCCCCATTCTAATTGGCACTTTCTGTTCTGACCATTCTGACAGTTCACCTGCTGCCTCTGGTCTTGGAACCACCCAGGTTCACTCTCGTCTCCCAAATGCTTTTCTCCAGTGTGCTTAAGGCTGAAGGAAAACTTGCACTTGCCAAAACCATATGCTCAATTACATCTGATGTCCATGTCCTTGTAATAGCAAAACTAGTGCCATCCTAAATATCCATCAACAGGGAAGTGTTAAGTAGTGAAACAGACAGCCTTCCTGGGCAGTACTCCAAGGCAGCAAAATTGAATGAATTAGGAAGTCTGTCAAGTCGAGATTGATTGCACATCCCTACCCACCACCCCATTTCACATTTGTGCATTATATTCCTGTCCAGTTTACGTCATCCTGTTCTCCCTTTCTATCCCCAATGCCACTGGTTCATTTTGAGTGGGGAAGAATCTGTGTGAACATGGTCGCTTCACCACATTGGTATTATTTCTTGTTGGTAGCTTAATGAAAATTTAGAGTCAAGAAATATGGAAAGACACAATATAACGCAAATGGGAACACTTTTCACGACTTGAACATGGGATGATATGAACAACAATGAAAATAGCAAACCACACAAACAAACTGTTTTAAGCTTTTTAAAAATATATATCATCATCAAAACCTAAGCTTAAATTTGACAAAAGGCTTGAAATAATATCATTCCATTTTAATCCTTTCAAAGGTATTTTAATAAAGCCTGGCCTTTTCCATGACCATAGTAATAAGCCTGTGAATAAAAACCTTAACAAAACTCATATAAGATATAAAATAATTAATAACAATACCAGACAATGGATGAAGATGCTTAAAAATTTAGAAAACTTGATGAGACACAGAGTGTCACTGGTTCTCAGAAGGGGAAAAAGAGATGTTTCTCTGCTTGTAAAAGGAGCTAGAGGGAAGCTGCCACTTAGAGTATGTGTGTGCTTTGAGTACTAGAGAGGATGCTGAAGATTCCTTATTATGGTTTACTCCCAGTGGCAGAAGAGAACCAACCACATGCTGAGTGATGGTAGGCAGAAGCATCTTCATCAGTAACAGTAACAGCACATCACAGGATTGCCATCCCTGGACCATACATTATCCTCGCTGTTCTTTCCAATACAAGACAGCCAAAGCAACAGACAACGTGTTGTTTGGAGAGAGGGTTTTTCCACTCAATTATCTGCAGACCACGAGACTATTTGCTGAAAAGAAATGTAACTCACAGAGGTGCCCTACACAGATGTCAGATACTGAAGACTCCTGTGCAAAGGATCTCACATCAGTATCACACGACAATGGTTAACAATCCTGTGGGGAAGAGATCAGCTCACTAAATAAACATCTAAACCATTCAGGCATACATAGAGAGAGTGATACAGATACTTTTATAAAGACAAAAAAAAAAAAATGTTTCCTATATGATATAAAGAGTTTCTTGAAGGAGAAGACTGAGGCCATAAGGTATTCTTGGGCAAGGTTACATTATAAACACATGGTCCATGCCGTTAATAAATGAAAAGACACACTCAATTTTTGGGGAAAATAAATACACAGAACGGATCCGTTCACCTTTCCACGGTGGTGTCTTAGGCCATGTGCGCTTCAGCGGTGTTTATTTCTCATGCTTCTAGAGCCTGGAGTCCAAGGTCAGGTCACAGCTGGGGTAAGAGCTAATGCAAACTCTTCCTCTCCTTTATTCTCAGAAACCCACTTGGTGTATTGTCAGGCAGTAGAGGGATGATGACCCCTGACTTCACTTTTTTACTGCCTCCCAATTTTTCTACTGCCCCCACTTTTTCTAACAAGGATGTTAATCCCATACATGGAGCATCTACTTCCATGATCTCCAAAGAGTCTACCTGCACACACTGTGGGCTGTGTCCTCCACACAGAATCCGACCGACATTCCATCCATAGTCATTGGTTTTGAGGTCATAAGATGAATTTGTAAGTCCATGACAATAACTTGTTCAATCAACAATAACAGAAAGTGTCTCTGGATAGATGGATTCTTTGTGATCATATTAGGTGTAAGAGAGGCCTATAGTTTAGAGGGACACAGCAAGAAGTCTTGGGGGTGGGGTTGGTAGGACATTGGATCATTTCCTTATGACAGAGAACACTGATGAGGTACGCACTACAGCTTGAACATGGTTTGTCTCACCAAAACTTACAGTGAGATTTACTTGTAGTGGCTTTGAATTGGTGAGGCCAATGAGAGGTGTGGCATTCCGGGGATTTGTCCACGTGTAACTTTTACAAGAGTGTTCTTCTGTGAATGTGGCCTGCTCTAAGGCACTTGCTCTTCCCATGCTTCCTGCTTGTGCTCCTCACCCTTCTGTTCACTGCCAGCAAGCCCTGGTTAGAAACTAGATGAGTGTGGTACTGTGTCTGTGTACTTTGAGGACAGTAGGCCAAAAGAAACCACTTTCCTTTACAAATTACCCAGCCTCTGGTGTTTTGTTATAGTAACCAATGGTAGACTAAGAGACACAGAAATAGCCCTACTTGCAATCTATTCTCCAGTGTTATACCCTCATTTTCTGCTTTCTTGGGATATTCATAATAGAAGCTTCTGTGTTCCCTTTATCTGAGTAAAAAGACTCAATCATATGTAATCAATGTAAAGACTTCAATAGTCACAACATAGTCTTGCTCTAAAAGCCTTACGTTTTCAGTGACATGGGTCTTAAAAAGCCACACTCTCACATGGTTGACATGGTTGAAGGTTTGAGTTATGTTCTCAGTCCTTAAAAAGAATGAGCCCTGTGTTAGAGGTCACCCTATAAAAAGCTCAAAGGCAAACTTGAACCTTCAGGGTGTAATTAGCACAGTTTAGTATTATCTTTGCAGGCTCAGCTAATATTATTCCAACAGTTAAAGAGTCAGGGGCTATGGAGAGCGGTGGCCGCCAGGTCAGTCAGATGGGTAAAGTGTGAAGTGATCCTGTTTTAGAGCTGGAAAATAAATACACCTTCAGAGAACTGAAACCAGGTCTCTTCCCCCCCCCCCCCGCCCCTGCTCCTCCCATCCTCCTGCCTCTCCTCCCTCTCATCTCCCTTCTCTTCACTTCTCTTCTTGAACTTTAGGAAGTAGGGAAGGATCTGTAAAAATAGCATCTGTGGGTATCAACACTGACAGCACTACGAATGATAAAAATCCCTCAGAGATGAAGTCACCAGGGCTTTAAAACTGGGCAGTTCTTACTACGCCCCACCCCCTGCAAATGTGAACCAAACCAACAGGAGGTGAAGGATGGGTGAGTGAAAGTTCCTTAAAGAGGCAGCTGTTTAGCTAGAGAGACTCCCAGCCTCATGGTGGAGGTCACTCACCTCCTTTCTAGTCGGAGAGCAGGGCCTGTAAGCCTGGCCTTATGATTTGCTAGCTAGTCAGCTTGGGCCCGTGTTTACTCTTCTTGTTCGATTCCCAGTTTCTCCATCTGTCAAGTGCAGTGTTCTCTCAGTGGGCCCTGTGAGAACTGGCAGAAACGATGCCAGGCACTGATCATAAGTCTACACACAGTAAAGGCTAAAACACACTAGCCCTGCTGGACTCTCCAAAGGCATGCTCAGATACTCTTAGTGTCTACATGGACACTCTTCGTTAGTAATGCTGTATCTTTTGTTCCTTCTGATTTTGCTGTGGAGAATAGATTTTGGCTCACAGTCTCAGAGGACCTCAATGTCTCCTGACTGGGAAGGTGGGGCAGAGTACCAGAAGGCAGGAACCTAGGGTGGCATACCAGGGAGCAAAGATAAGTCAGCTTCAGGAGCTGAGCACTTGGAAAATACACCACTAATGACCAACCCTCCTACTAGACAGACAACACCTTCAGAAGGCCCCGCAGCCTTTGAAACAGCGTCACAGCTGGGGACCACATGCTCAAAGCCTGGGGCCGTATAGTATGTTCCAGACTCAGACCACACCAATATGGTGTCTTTGCAAATTGAAGTGTAATTGAAAATGAGGTCCTATTGGATAGAATAAACACCAAATTCAGCCTCTGGTGACCTTACATAAAGGACATAGATGCAGACACAGAGAGGGAAAATGGCCACACAGCAATGGAGAGATATCAAGGAATGTCAGCAGCCGTTAGGAGCTTGGACATATCTTCTGAAGAGTCTCAGGGTAGCAGGCCTCTCGTGCGGCTTGAATTTGGACGTTAGGCCTTGAGAACATAAATAACTGCTGTTTTAAGTCACCTAACTTGTAGTAATCCATTACGGCAGTCCAAGGGGACAAACACAATGTGTACTGTAATTGATTCATAATCTGCCTGCAAGGCAATATTGTGTAAGAATCAATACTATGACTAAACATGTGCCCTTGCTTTGTTATCACACTCTGTGTCTTTATTTAAAAAAAAATAAATTGATATGAGCATTTGTCTCACAAGGTCCAGTATAACGTACCACATACTGACACGGGAAAAGATGGATGCCCGTTCTAGGGAGGGGATGGCACGAAAACCCTCAGCTCTGCTAGAAAACATGCAGTGGAGGAGAACACAGAGGACGGAGGTGTGTGGTCAGTGACACTGGCTAGAGCAATAACCTCAAAGGGGAGAAAGCAGCTGCCCTCCTCCTCTGGCCAGCACTTGCTTCCTATTCAGCTGCCTTCCTATGCTGCCGGGTTTTTCCTCTGCAGGCTCTGTGAAAATCACTATTGTTTCCATTTGTCTGACATTCTTTGAGAACTTGCTGATGGTTTGTTATAGTTTAAGTGTTTTCTTTTTAATCAATCACATTTAATTTTAAATGGTAATTTAAAAACACCATGCCTTATGACAGAAGAATACTTCACATAGGGTTGAGGAGCCTGAAAGATATACCCCTTCACAAAGAAAGTTCCCTGCTCCATTGTTGGGATAAGTTATGGAGACTCACAGAGAGAGGGCAGTTCATGGAGCAGGAGGAAATACTAGCAAATCACACGTTTGGTAGGAGACTAACATTCAGGGCTTGTAAAGAATGAAGAGCTAAATAGTAACAGATACCCAAGTCAAACCATTAGTTAAGATTCGAAGTAGGTAGAAAGGTGTCCTAGGTTCTGGCACCTGAGATCATTGGCCGTATGGAACACACAGAGACACTAACCTGGTTCTGTGAGGGCTGCAAACAGAAGTCTCAGCCTGCAGGCAACCTGCAAAGACCTTCCCTGTGCTCTTTGACAGCTGCATTCTTTTGAGAGCTGTAGTAATCTACCTTCTGTTACTCAGAACACAATACCAAAGACTAGATTATTTAAAATGAGACGGGTTTCTTTTAGCTCAGGTTGCGGACCAGGGTTAAAGGCTGTGTGCAGCGATGCCCTCGTTGGCACACTCTCGGGGTGACCAGGAACACTGCAGACATAGCCATGATGGAGGCAGATAAAGATGGAGATAGAGGTGGAGCAACACCTAGAACAGCACATTCACTGTGAGACCAGCATCTCCCACTCCTATTTCAGTCACTGGGAGAAAAGCGAAAGGCCCCCTTAAAGACCCATTCACCCCCTTTAAAGACCCCATCACCTCCATATCTTTATCCTGTGCAATGAAACCTTAATATGAGTTTTGGTGATAACAAGTCACAGTCAAACTCCAGAGTGCTTCTTAACCCACTGGGTGGTGCCATCTCAGAGTTCCTCATCTCATCTCACAGTCCCCATCCCTTGGCTGCCTCCAGATCTCCTGAGTGGGTTTAGAGAGTGCTAGAGAGTGCTAAGATGTTCCAGGGGACTGAGGCTGGGCTTCCCTCCCCCATCCAACATGCACTAAGGTAAGAGAGTTGGCACTGCCTAGCTCTTGATCACATCTCTCCTGGACTGTTTTCTGTTGATCTTCTGGCTCCTCCAGCTCTCCCACACCTCCCAATCTCTGGACCCCTCTTCCATCCTTTTGGAGTTTTGAGGAGGGGCCCTGAGAGGTGGGCCTCCTGATGAAGTGCATCTCCGGTCCGGCAGCTCTGTCTGTGCTGGTGCTGGGGAGACCTCTAGGCTTCCCCGCTGGGTCCTTCCTGGAGGTGGAGACCCCAGTCGCCATTGCTATCAGATTCCCTTGTCACTGCTCCAGCATCTGCTAAACTTGTGACTTGAACAGTACCTGCTCCCCCAACCCCTCTCTCTCCCACCTTCCTGGCCTACAGTGCTGGGCCACCTTCTGACCCTCCTGCAGAGGTGACAAACCACTCCCTACCACTCAGCTCTGTTCTTTATATCCCTTACCCTTTAAATGGCCATCTAAGAGATGACCATACATTTTTAAGTAAAAAACTTTTTACGTATTTAAATTTTTTTTAATTTAAATTTTATTTTACTATGAAAGCACTGACATCTTTAAATGTGCCAATATTAATACTAATGTAAAGGCAACCACAGACCTGTGCCCTTTCTTTCTGGAAAGTAAACCGAGAACACATAGCATGACCACATTGTCCAGCCACCTTTCAACACTATGTGACAGATTTAAACACGATCTCACGCTAAGCCAACCCCCAACTCCATGCAGCTGAGGCCCCAGTATGTTCAGAAAGCATCCAGCCCTCCAGGTTCCCAATGGCCACTAGCTCTGTAAAGCACACACTTAGATTTCTTGATGCATGTTCTTCAGAACAGAGGGTATTTACTACCAGGTAAAAAAAGGAGTCAGTGGCTCAAAGGGCTTAGAATACATTTAAAAGACAGATTTAAAAGTCTGTTTTCCAACCCAGAGTTCTGTTTCTATTGATGTTTAGTTTTTATTTCAGCCAATTTTGGAAACCTGGAAATGTCTACTCAAAGGAAAAAAAAAATCTTCTAGACGCCCTTGCAGTCTAAGCATGGTGGATAAGACATCTTTCAAAACCTGCATCCATTTCTTTTATATGTCACAGAGCAGGAAAGAATAGACTAGGAACAAAGGAAGGAGTGTGCACTGTCTATGTAATTATCAACCTTTCCAATTATTTTTTGGCCAAATCAATAATTCATGAAAATTACCATTTGTCAAGACCTTAGTTAAAACCCATCCCTTGAGGAATGTGGTCCCCAAGAGAGAGGATAGAACAAAGGAAATCCCACATACTTGGTGAAATAACTTCCACCTGGTCTCAAGCTAAACTAAGCCCCGACTCCACGCAGCTGAGGCCTTGATATGTTCAGAAAGCATCCAGCCTTCCAGGTTTCTGACGGTCACTAGCCCTGTAAAGCACAGACTTGGATTTCTTGATGTGTGTTCTTCAGAACGGTGGACGTTACCAGGTAGGGAATAGGTAAAGGTAGATGGTGGTCCAAAAGGCTTGGGATACAGTGGTGGTGAACAACATTCAGTGGGTTCTTTTCTGCAAAGTCATCTCAGAGTTGATGGTGTGCTAATGTGTATCACGAATATTCCGGGAAGCATAGCATTTCCCAGATGGATTTCCATCAAAGATTGATGGATGGTTTTATGGAAGGTTTCCCAGTATCATGGCCACATTTGGGGACTTATTGACCTCTTCTGATATTGCAAACAACAAGAAAAGAACTGAGCCTCCAAAAAAGAGAGACTTGCTAGGAGAAAGCTCTAGTGCTCAGCATGATGGCAGCCACCCCTCTATCAGCTCTTTGTCACCCTTCCACCTCACTTTGTCACCCTTTCCTTTCTCTTTTTGCTCTAAGACATTTTGTTTGTTAAGAACACTTCTGATAATCACACTCAAAATAAATTTTATTTGGTTTGAATTTCAATCTGGAGCAACTACCTTCTCACTTCCATTACATAAGTCTTAGGTCTACAAGGTCCTCCCCGAATTCCCAGTGATGTACATTTCTCTGGAACCAACCCGCCATAACTCATAGCTTAACTTCAAACCTATCTTTAGCCATCACCTCATCTTGAGATTGAAAATGATTTCATCTACAACATGAGGTTAGGGAGAAGTGTGCATTTCTTAGGCAGTGGTAGAGTAGTGAAATGGTGTTTCGGGTTTCTCTTCTCTGGTTGTAAAACAACTTACAGCTCAAGTATGATAGTGTCTTGACTCAAACACTTTCTCAGCCAATGCCTCTTGCCGAATTAGTCCTCTTAGTATATCCCTAAGTCAGGGGACAGTCCAAAACACTTTCAAACATACCATGTAAACTGTGAAAGGCTCAGTTCAGAGTGAGCAGGCTTTGGTCTTCTTTTTTCCCCTTATTGGTGTGTCTCCCCCAGCATAAAATGTTCCTTGATCTCATTTTTCACCCAGTTTAGACATCCTCCTGGTCTACCCTCTCTTAATTCTTTCACTACATGCCTTCATGTCTGGCTCCAAAGGAAAGCTTCAAAGTGTGCATTTGACTTTTAGCCTTCTCAAATTGTCCAGCACACATCCCTCAGAATAATTACTCATACAGTTTTTCTTCCTTAGTTCTGATTCTAAGAACAAGAAATCAGGCACTAGAGTTTGAGGTCTGCAAATCTTGGACGTAAACTTTTGCACCCTTGTTTTCATTTGTTTTAACTATAAATATATCTGATATTTTGAGACCAAGTAGCCCTAGGATCCGAGAAGGGCTGGATCAGACTTTTAATCTTCTAATAATGTTGGGACTAAATTAAGTTCAGAGTGAAATAGTTTCCATTCATGAGTAACAGATCTTTTAGAACCTGTACTGGGAAGTTGTGCATCTACAAGTCAACGCAGGTGGATTTGTTTAATAGGAACAATCAATTTAATTTCAATATCAAAGAATCTGTTTTATAACAGATAATAAAACTAAACAAAATAAACCAAACAAAGCAAAGCACACACAAAACAAACAAACAAATACCCAAACCTAGTGTGTTACACCCCTCACATAGTTGACAATCTTGTAGCTTAGTGATAAATTTGCTTTGTTTTTTAATCTAGGCTCTCTAGAGTTAGGTGACATGGCCACTATTCAGACAGACAGACAGGTGAGAGTAGGTGTGTCCTAGTTGGTCTCAGCTGGTGACCATGAGCAGCCCCAGCTGGGGTCCCAAGTCCACAGGGATCACTGGTGCAATTAAGGGAACCAGGGGGCTCCAAAGGTTCAGGGAATATTGAAAACACCACCATCGAGGCAAAGTTCATCAGCATGTACAGTTAAGCTCCCAGGCATAGAAGAAGCTAGCTCCTCACACCAAGTTTTCTGAGATCTTGCTCATCTCTACTTTATCATAAAAAAAGCTGGTTCTTAGCTGCTTAGGCTGTATCTGCCTAATCTGGAAAGGCTTGGAAAATGACAGGAATTTCTTACCAGTGATTCCAGCAAGCCCTTTCTTAGCATCCTTGTATCATTGACACTAAACCCTCTGCATGGGAAAATGGACCGTCACGTGTACAGCCAAGAAGTGAGGCCAGCCTTATCTGGGGTTTGGAAAAAGAGTTTGCCCAGGAGAAAGTCCAATCAGAAGAAGAGAATAAAGATGCTCACCAGAAGCCTCATAGTTGCCTCTCCATGCAAAACATACCTTCCTGTGGGTCTCACATGTGTCAAGGCAAAACTGGTCTGGGTAAGAACTAGAGCTCATGAAAACTGGTTTAACCTAACTGCACAAACTAGATAAAGATCTGCTGCTCAAATCGCTCTCTTCCATCTGAAAGACAACTCACAACAATCCAAATCTACGGCAAGTTCTGCTATGATTTGAGAATTTTTTTGTGGGTTTGAAAAACACTTCCCAAAAGTCGTGTGCTAATGACACTTCAAGGTAGAACCTTTGGTAGGTGAGGAAGTATAAGCACACTGACTGGATGGTTATCGTGATCACTATGAATGGTTATGTTACTCAAAATACAGTAGCCACACCCCATTCTTCCAACACTCATTTTGAAATCGATGACCTCCTCCACTTGGCCCTTCATTTCCAGTAAGTAACTGAATGTCGTTTTCGCTATTCGGAATAAGGATGCTCACTCCATTGGCATACTCTCCTGTCCTGACTTGGTAAAAGAGAACGCTCCATCACAAGGACAGGGTGGACATGTCTATGTTCACAGACATCCTGCCACAACGGGGACTCTCATAAAAATCATACAAGGTAGTCAAGATCTGGCTTCTGCTTTTTATTCTCCCCTCATTCCCTATGGTCCCTAGCTCTCATTAAGATCCTCCCCCAGGCCAATCACATAGTTCATCCAACTGAAGCTTGTGCAGTTTACAGCACAGCACTGCCCCTCCTATCTCTTAGCCTTTCTTTTCCTCATTGAAACACCCTTCCTGCCTCAGTCAGGAATTCAATTCCTGCACAAAATATCATGGCCACGAATCAAGTTTGGGAGGAAAGGGTTCATTAAACTTACACTTCCACATTGCTGTTCATCACCAAAGGAAGTCAGGTATGGGAACACAAGCAGGTCTGGAAGCAGGAGCTGATGCAGAAGGCATGGAGGGATGTTACTTACTGGCTTGCTTCCCCTGACTTGCTCAGCTTGCTTTCTTAACTCAGGTCTACCAGCCCAGGGATGGCACCACCCACAATAGGCCCTCCAATCCTTGATCACTAATTGAGAAAATGCCGTACAGCTGGATCTCATGGAAGCATTTCCTCAAGGGAGGCTCCTTTCTCTGGGATAACTCCAGCTTGTGTCAAAGTGGTACACAAAACCAGCTGGTACACCTCCCCAGTCTTCTCTTGTTCAGCACATCTCCCCAGAACATATCTTTACGTCAGGTAATATGTTTGATCTCCAAGGTTTACCAGTGAGCAGTGATTGTGATTTCCTAGAGGTTCTTACAGACTAAGGGGGAGACATAGATAGCTAATCCTCTGGGTAACTGTGGTCCTTTCTGAGATTCTGAACCAGGATTGTTCATCAAAGAGAGGAGGTGGACAAAGAAGGCATTATTGATGATAAATTTTGAGTTATAATCTGCAGAACAGAATAGACATGAACACTTTATGTCTTGAGAGAAGAAAAAGAAGAAGAAGGAGGAGGAGGAGGAGGAGGAGGAGGAGGAGGAGGAGGAGAAGAAGAAGGACCATCCAGGACCAAATGTGGAACATACAATCTGGTAGTTTGTTGAGTATAGTGCTCTCTTTTGATGATGGGTAGAGAATATGTCTCATTAAGCTCACAAAATCCATGCTTCTCCACAGGTGGGACACGATCTCTTTGCACTGTCCCTTGTTCATGCTGCAGGGGGATGATCTGAATACTTGATACCAGCCAGCTCCTGAGCTTTCTGGCTTGTATGTTGATTAGTCCAGCAGAGCGTACTGACTCCAGACATTCCAGATGAAGGCAGGGACACTGATGGGGACAAGCAAGAGGCAGCCAGGGCCATAAAGATTCTTTCTTACCTAGGCTTGCTTCCCGGGGGTGAAGAAATTTAAAGAAAAATCTGCAGTGATGCTATGTGTACTATCCATCATTTGTTTATTTACACACACACACACACACACACACACACATACACACACACACACCTCATTAGATTTCTTTCCTAGGAGGTCAACTTAGTCTAGGTTTTTCCAAACACTGAAGTACAGTCCTTTTCTTTGCAACTGTGTTTTTTTCTAGCCGTTCCCCCTCTGCTTATGATCCATCTCACCTCTGTAGACTGGATCCTAGTCAACTTCTAGGCAACTATCCCAGGAGTCCTGTGATATACCTAGGCACTGCCTCTGCTACTTCTCTGTAAAAATCTTTTGTTCATAAAGCTTCCATGACTTATTGTTCTTGAAATTCCGGTGTCTTACTCCTGCCAAGAGGGCGCCCCTCCTCTGAGATAGCATTGTCATCTATGCTGCCACTTCAGTAGTAACAAGCTATGTGTGGGTACTGAGCATTTAAAAATGACTCCAATTAAGGTGTGGAAGAAAGGAAAATGCACACTGGTTTCCAAAGGTTTGGATGAAAAAGAGAGAGAGAGAAAGAGGAAGAGGGGGGGAGGAAGACAGGAAGAGAGAAGGAAGAAAGGAAGGCGTTCTTGTCTGATTTCTGCTCTTCACACTTGATGTCATAGACTGGGTTAATTTATATAATATCCATTTATTCAGCTTATGTTTCTGGATGCTAGGAAGTCTGGGGGCTTGGGGCCACATCGTTACATGCATTATGTATAAATTACGTATACTATCTCCTAATGATGAACTACAGGTGAACTTGGAGCCCAGTGCTTTCCAGATGAGAAAACATTTATTCTGGTGACCATCTGTGCAAAGGCATGCTTTCTGAACAACGTTTAAATGGCCTGTGTTCTTGTTGTCTTCCTTCTACCAACCAGACTGAAATACACAGAGCAAAGTTTCGAAATGCATTAAACCTTAAGTCAGTATTAAGCTTCAAAGTGGTTTGTCAATATCCAATTGTCGGACATAATAGGACATGGAAACTTGGCAAGGCGTGTTGCTCATCCTGGGCAAAGGCCAGCGGTTTCTGGTCTCAGAGTCTAAACAGATCTTCCTTGGTCGGAGGATCAGCTGCGATCAGTAGTTTATGAACACAGCACTATTCTTACCCAGCTGGTCACACATGATCCAGTCCTATCCAAGCAAACTTAGAATCAGGAGGGCTCCTGCTGAGGCTGAAAGGCAACCCCCTAACTTACATTTCCTTGGTCCAATGGGATAGGAGCAGAAAGAGAAAATCTGAGGGTCAAGGCTGGGCCGCCAGGATTCCTAGCGAGTTTCCTGAGACCTAGCTCTCCTGGCTGCTGGACTCTTACTAGCATAGCACGGATTGGGGGAAGTAGCAGGAAAATATCCACAGCTCACAGGGATTGGGCTAAAGTGACCAGGGCACAGCCCACACTACCAGGTGTCTTGAGGATGACAGCCAGGAAAAAGAAAGCAATCATTAGAACAAAAATAAAACATCTGGTGGCTGAAGAGATGGCTCAAAAGGGCCCTGGCTGCTTTTCTAGAGGACCTGGCTGGGTTCACCAGCACCCACATCTAGGCTCACAACTTGTAGCTACTCCAGTTCAAAGAGATGCAGAACTCTCCAGCGGGCACTGGGCACTCACGTGGCGCACAAACAAGTGTGCAGGCAAAAGAGCGATGCACATAACATAAAAACAACCACAAAGTAACACCCAAAGAAAGCAATCACACCTCTAACACCTCCTGCAGTTTCTGCCGGCCACCTCCCCAGGAGCCAGCAAGGGGCAGATTTTACTCCATAGTGACTTGCTCTGGGCATACAGGAAGGGAAATAAAATAGGGGTGGGTGGGTAAGAGGAAAAGGAACCGTTGTTTAGGGGAGGACTCTTAGCCCTCAAAGAGTGAGAACACATTCAGACATGTGGATGGTGTACCTATGCAAGGTATTAAGCTTTATTAACAACTGGGTATACGGATTTGGAATTGAATTTTTTTTTTTTGACTTAATTTCTGCTTTTGGTGTTCTTATTGATCTAGTCCCTAAGGGGTTCCTTTCTAGGTTCTATGTGACTCTCAAATCCTTTTAAATAAACCCAAGGGGAAAACCAAAAGAAGGCTTGTCAAGGGCCCTCAGTGGACAACGAAGTAGAAGGCAAATCTGTACTGAAGCGTTCACTTTGCCCAGACAAATGGGGGCGTGGCCTGCCAGGAACTCCTGGAAACAAAACTTCAGAAGTCTCTGAATTGAGACGGGATGTGTGATGAATGGGTTGGAGAAGGGTTGGGATTCAGAAGCTAGAGCCAGAGGGAAGCAGGGAGTGGGGATCTGGGGGTGTTAGGGCTGTGAATGCCTAATCCGGCAAGGAGCGTTACACCCAGGCTCTCATACAGGCGCTGCTAGTCTGACAGCCGCCCAGAGACCTGGGGTGGAGGGAGGAGGGAGGAGGGAGAAGGGAGGAGGGAGGAAAGGCGAGAGGGACTGTGGGGGAAGGGGCGTCGCCTCTGTAGTCCGCGCCCTCTCCAGTGTATTGGGCGGTGCCTCGTCACCTTTTTTTTTTTTTTTTTTTTCCGGTTCCACCCCTTCTGCCTCTCCAGCCCGGCCCCTGCGGCCTCGGTTCTGCACCCCGGCGCGGATCCCCGGGTTGGTCTGGCCTGGGCCGTTGACGTCACCACCAAGTTTGCTGTCCTTCGTGTCCCACGTGTGGTGGTAGCAGCCCAGGAGGCTGCAGGGAGAGCCTAGGAGCACAGTGGCAGCGGTGGCTGACAGGTCCCGCGCAGCGGGGCCACTCCAGGCTGTTCCCAGCTGGGGCCTTAGAGGAGTGGGTAGACTTCCGGAGCACCCTAGAGGCCAGAAGGCTGGAGTCCCACTCGGACAGATGGACTAAGGGGGACCTTGCTTGCTCTCTTGCTGAGACGATCTGAGCCAGGACTCAGGATACGCTTCTGGGCGGGCCAGGAGAGCAGAACACCCAGCGGCTGGGAAAAGGGTCACTCGCCCTAACCGGAGCGCACACAGTTCTTTGGCCCGGGAGCCCTACGTCCCCTCCACGGGGACCGAGCCAAGGATGCGCGATCACAGATCCGAGTTCAGCAGCGGTGACTGCTCAGGACCCTGCTGAGCTGAGCACCTTCGCCACTGCCGCCGCAGAGACTCCCTTACCCGGCGACTCTCGGGGACGCAGGGCGCCGAGCTCTGTGCAGCTTGGCTCAGGACTCGGGCGCGTTTCAGACCCGAGACCATGGTTTCTTAAGCACGGCCCCGCACCCCTTCCCTCCCAGTCGTCCGCAGCCAGGAATCCCGAGAACGGCTCGCGGTGCTCGGTCCCCAGCTCTCGTTCCTGCCGCTGCCCCGCGGGGCAGCTCTCGGGCACGCAGGGGAGCTCAGGCGATGTGGCCGCGGGGCAGCACACTGGCCGGCCGGGGGGATGGCGGTGCTCTCGGCACAGTCCTGGCCTAACATGGCCCGCTTGCCTTCCGAGGTCGCCTCCGGCTAGGATGGCCCCCTCGTGTCCCACCGGCGCCCAGCCCAGCTCGGCGGAGCCACTGTCGCGCAGCATCTTCAGGAAGTTCTTGCTGATGCTCTGCTCGCTACTCACTTCCCTCTACGTTTTCTACTGCCTGGCCGAGCGCTGCCCGCCCGGCTCGGGCCCCGTCGCGGGGGTCCCGGGGCGCGGTGTTCCTGCAGGACCCAGGGACCTGGCCATGCTGCCCGCGGGGGCGCCAAGGAAGCGCCTCCTGCAGCTGCGACAGCGGAGGAGGCGCGGGCGGCCGGGGCCGGGAGACAGCAGCGACCAGAACGAGCAGAGTCCTGGGCTGACCGCGGCTCCAGGAGGCTCCGGGGCGGGAAGCAGCGTGGCGGAGGCCCAGCCGGGGACCCTGGCCTTACTCCTGGACGAGGGCAGCAAGCAGCTGCCGCAAGCCATCATCATCGGCGTGAAGAAGGGCGGCACGCGGGCGCTGCTGGAGTTCCTGCGCGTGCACCCCGACGTGCGCGCCGTGGGCGCCGAGCCCCACTTTTTCGACCGCAGCTACCACAAGGGCCTCGCCTGGTACCGGTGAGCGCGGGGACCCCCATGGGTACTTCTGAACGCTGGCTGTGCAGAAGGGGAAACTAGGGGGTGGCAAACGGGAAGCAGTAGCTGTCCCCCAACTTGGGCTTCCATTCTTGAATTTTCCCTTGAGGAGGGGCAGATTGATTGGGGGGGGGGGTGTTTCTTGATTTTAAGCCTCCGTCCCCAAACATTCTACTCCTTGAAATCGACCTAGCAATTAGATAAAGGAAGAGAAATGATGAGAGAGTTTGCTCTTAAGTTAGAAAACTGTTTCTCATTACAGGACTATCTTAACCAAAGGAAGCCTGCATCTGTTCGTTTATCTGTGGGGTAATTTCCTGTGGTTAACGTGGTCTTTGCTCCTGTATTTATTTGCCTTGACTCTTTGCCCAGATAGTTGTCCAAGGTAGTAAGTCATATAGAGACTTAGTAAAAGTGTCAAAAGTCCGTGTAGTTTGGATAATCTATGTCTCAGCAAGTGGCAGCAACTACGAACTGGGTTTTGAGGACCACTTTGTTGGTAATGCTATCGGCCTGACAGAGATTTTTCGAAAGCTCTCCTACCGATTATCTTTACAAATAAGATAGTTTTCAAAAGGGGGGGGGGTAAAGAATCACGGGGAAATGCGGTAGGTAGGTAGAATTTAGAGAGTAAATCTCATTTGTAGGGAAAACTTATTTGCCAGTGCCTAATTCAGATCACCTATAATATGAGAGTTAGTCAAACTCTAATAAATTCTAGCGTGGCCTGGATTTAGTTTGTGGTAAAAGAAAAAGAAAAAAAAAAATACTGAATTTTCTCCTCTTTCCTCCAAGTTCAAGGACAAAATTCATATGGTTAGAATTTTCCCATTTTATAAAGTTCAGCCTGTTCATAAAATATTCATTCTCATTATAACTGAAACGATATTAGAAAAGTTCTGACACAGTTGAGATACACGGAAGGAACCATTCATAAACTGCAGACAGGCACAACGTGATGAGTTTATTCTCTTGTAGAGTCAAGAACATGTTCAGATTGGTTTCGGGAGCTGAATTTATAGTGTAGTCCTTAAAAAAAATCAAATTCAAACATTAAACACTTCTAAAAACAGTAACTTTCCATTCATTGAAAAGAAAAACAATCAGCCTCCCCTGATAGAGCATATATATCATTTAAAAATCACCAGCCACTTAAATACACTCCCTCCCCCCATGTTTCTGTCATTTATGTTCTATCCTCTGGGAAGCTCTTATGAAATGACCTGTTGAATCTGGACAACAGGTCCTTCTTCTGAGCACAAAGGCTGTTCTGTGCTATTCCTCAAGGACACAAGGAACTAAGTGATTAAAGACCCCTAAAACTCTTATCTTGAGCCGCTCGCATTGAATTTGGCCTCATACAGTGCTGGGAGAGACACATTTCAAGCCATCAGTCTGAAACATCTAGGTCGGCCCTGGGCTCTGAGGTACTATTAGACACAGTGAAATATTTAGTACTAACCCCCTTCATTTTTGCTTTGCCCCACTAAACTTTATTTCCACAAGGTAGGATTGTTTCTTCTTACCCCAGTAATGTCTATTTGAGGACACAGTATATCTCCAGGCCTGGGTCTGATTTTCTGTGGAACTTTCTGAAATTATGTAAAAGCAAGAAGGTTTCAAGGTAACTAGAAACACAGCTACATTAAAAAAAAAAAAAAACCCGCATGGAAAAGAAAAAAGAAAAAGTCATAAACTTTAAGGCCGCCCTGTCCTTTACTGTGAAGGAAATCTCCTTGGGTTGTTTACCCAGCAGAGGCATTCTATAAAGCAATTTATGGTGGTTACAAAAATACTGCACAGTAGACTGCACGGTTTGGTGAACTTAATTTTCCAAGTGTCGGAACAATGTCTTTGTTTTAACGTTCACGGTGAGTATTTTTTTTTTTTATGCATAAAAAACCCCCCACTGAATTCTATGACCAAGTCTTATTTAAAAGGACCCGACCTGTGGAGTCTGGATTATGGGATTATTTAATGAAAATTTCCCCACAGTTTCTTTTCATCTTGACTCTGAACTTGGGAGTTTGATGTTTGTGAGAAAGACTGAAGACTGAAGTCTCTACAGGAGAAAAACCCACAAAGATTGCCTTGAAGCTACTGTTCATTTTGACTATTTACTTAATATTCAGAACAAGAGCCTGGCTAGACTTTCCTAAGTTGTCACAAATTGGCAATATAAAATTTCTATGCACACTGAAGTGTCACAAATTTTGAATAAAAAATGTCTATGCACACTTAAGACCACACACACACACACACACACACACACACACACACACCCAAGCATGGTAGGGGCGAGAAAAAAAACCCAAACTTTTAATTTGCACCTTGAAGAAAGTTAGAGAAGAGAAAAATATAGGTAGTACTTTTAGATGGTATTGACAAGTTGGAGGGAGTCAAAACAAGTCCTCCTTCCCTTCCCTCCACCCCAGTTCTTTTTTCTTCTCAGTCACTATTTGTCCTAAGAGTTTGCTGTGGCAGTGCCCCCTACTGTCCTCACAAAAGGAGAAAGCTTTTGCTTTAAGGAAGTTTGAAGAAATATCTTGGAGAGGGAGTTTGAGAGTTAGAAACTTCTGTTGCTGAGGTGTTTCTCTGTATTCCCACCATCGATAAGAAAATAAAAATATAAGCTATGTTTGCAGAGTAGAGTATAAATCCATCTTTGAAAAAAGGTTATAGTAAGAGGAAAATGAACTGGTTACTCAAAATTTCTAGAGGGGACACTACTCTCATTGATTTACAGAGCTTTGATGCACTTACTGAACCCCCTAGGAATGTTCCTGCATGGAGACTTATGTATAGCTTAGGACACTCCAGTGGAAGTTCCTGGGCATGAAACTCCACCTTGCTGGGTTTGAAGATCATCCCTCCTGACTTAATGGAGCAGATACAGTATCAGTAAAGCCAACGTCTATGGCTGTGTGTCATGGGACAGCATTGTTCCAAGTGAACAGTATCTACTTCAATTGCACAGGTTGGTAGGATGACAAAAGAGAGTGCAAATCCTTTTCCCTTCTGCAAATTTAAAGGGCTTTGCTGGAAGCAATGACCAGATGCCTCTCCTGTATCTCCAGGGCAGGTGAGCTTTGACCTGAATGCAAAGGGCCCTCTCTCTCTCTCTGTTTATTACACTGGCACAAACTAAAAGGTACTCCATCTTCCTTACAGAGGCAAAGTATACTAATTCCTAAAGGATTTAAATAAACGCACATGTTCACATATATACACTCTTTTGGCATCTGTGGTCCCATTGGTCCCATCTCCCTGCACGTATCAACCTTCACAGATGCTTGAGTTTTCCCTATAAAATAGTACAATATTTGCACATAACTTAAGGCATCCTCTCCTGCACTTTAAATCATGTGTACATTATTCATAACGTGTGATACAATGTAAACATTATGTAAAGAGCTCCTACGATATTGTCTAGGGAATAATAGCAGATAAATGTCGGGACATGTTCAGCACAGATGTAACTTTCTTTTCTGTATATTTCATACAGTTGGCTGAGCCTCTGGGTATACAACCTATAGATATAGAAGCCTGCTGTGCATTTGTCTGTCTTTTATCTATTTATACATGCACACATGCACACAAGCACACATGCACATAAGTGGCTCCTTTAATACTCTGTCTTTATTTGGCCCATGATAGGAAGCATTCCTTATGTTGTCTTTAGCACTAGCATGTTCCACATTTTAATTCCCTTAATTAACAAGACTGGACCATTTCAGCCAAGAATATTACACTATAACATACAGAAACTACCAAAGAGTAGTTAGCAAGAAGACTTGGAGTTGATTTGCTCCTAACTTCATCAAAATTTGAAAAATCTTGACCTTACATAATCGTGGATCATGGCCTTGCTCTTCAAGGCCACTGGAGAGATGTCTTGAAAAAAGGCACTTCTGATTTCTGGGAGAACTCTGCGTTTGGTAGCAGCTGGGAACAGCTGCAGAGTACCCCCAGGAACCATTCCCACCCTCTGGGCCACCATCCTCTTCTTTCATGAAGAGTTTGAAATTTAAGCCGAAGGAGGTGCAGATTCTGGCCACCCATGCAAGGTCACATGGAGTGAAGTCCAGAGACTGTGTCCTTGAATATGCAAAGAACAGGGGCCAAGGAGGACTCTGAGCCTGGGGAGTCCTCGTGTGCAGAGAAAAGGGAGGCATTTCCTCTATGAATATAATTCCCATGAGCTCCGAGTGAATAAACACTTCTCATCTGCCTCATTGTCTGGAATTCTGGGCTTTCCCCCATTGATATCACTGGCAACTTAATCAGCTGTGTGTCTGAGTGTGTTAGACATGTATGTGTGTGTAGAAGTAGAGACAGGGATAGCATTTTTATGAAGAACTTCATTAAACGCTTGGGGAACCTCTAAGACATTCTTGGTACTGAAGAATTGCAATACCCAGAGTCTGCACTTGCTTGTGTGAGCACTCCCTTATGATCCGAGGAGTAGAACATGCAGATACACTTGTGTGTGTGTGTGTGTGTGTGTGTGTGTGTGAAGACAATCTCTGGGTGGAAATTTCTCCCACCGAATTGTGATCTCCGGCTCCCTACCCCCTCTTAACAGACAACACGCTGGCCCAAATATTTGTCTCATATAAATAAACTGGTTGATTGGCCAGGGAAGAATAAACGCCAAGTCTGTATTTTAGAGGGGTCATGGGAATAAAGTCAGCCTGTGCAATTAATGACAAGAGGGGCTGACCTTACATAGACCAGATGTTCCTGCCGCGATGAGCGTTGGTCACAGAGCAAACACGCATCCTTGATATAAACAGCCGTAAGAAGTGGTGATCTTTCTACGAGACAAATCTGAGCGAAGATAAATAGAAACCACCATCAGTTCCATTTCTGGGTCTCGGAGGAACCCTGTTCACTTAGCTCTTTTCCTGGGCGAGAGGGAAAGATGTGGCAGATAAAAGGAACTGGTTTTGCTAGGCACAGTGACTCACCTTGGAACCGCAGAAGTATGGAGGCTGAATAAGGAATAGCTCACTTGGAATAAGGAAGCTAGCTTGGTTCCCTAGTAAGGGGCTGCATCAAAAACAACACTGCCCAAGAAAAACCAAAATATAAAACGAAGCAATCTCGTGTAGTTCCTTGGTCTCTAGTTCCCAACAATGTTAAACCCTGAGTATCTGGAAGTTTTGTTATCCTCAAGAAATGAGTTAAAATTGTGCATGTTTCTTACCAGACATGTGCCTTTTATATACTCACGAGGGACACAAACTTCTCAGTAGCCTTCATCTTGATCGATCCCATGCTTAACACTTGAGGACGTGTGCTGATTTGATTTCTGTGGGATACACGGATACAGCTAATGAGCAAACAAAAGTGAGCCCTGTGCTCTGTTCTCTCCTAATTCCTGCTTCCAATGATGCAACCAGTGAATCGTTGGCATTTCTCAGGCACCTGAACACGCACGATTGTCCATGGGTCACTTCAGTTCAGCACTGCAAAGTAGTTTTAGCCGGTCTCAGGAGTTGTCAGACGATGGCAGATGTCTGGCAGGAAAGGGGGAGTGTTTATTAATAATGCAGCTAAGTACTTGCCATTAGGAATGCAAGAGAGAGTCTGCGAAAGGATATAAACAAAATTCCTTCTCACTTGAGAGCCACCTACTTTGAATGTGTTGTCTAGCGCCACCTGGTGGTAGAGCAGTCAGTAAAATTTCCTGCTAGAACTCCCAGACTCATGTGTTCCTGGTCTTCTTAAACAGAAAAGAAAAGACGAAGAAAGGAACAATAATAAACTTAGATAGCAAGTACCAGTCTTCTAGCCCAGCTTCTGAACTTGCCTCTTTTAGGTAGGGGGAGTTCTCTCTCCCTCTCTCTCTGTCTTTCTCTTTTTTGGGCAGGCAGTTTATTGGTTGGAGAGAAATAAAAGACTCGACTTGATAATAAACCCCAAAAGCAAGATACAAATGATTGGAGGATTTATATTAGAAATGTGCTTGAGGAAGGAATGCCATATGCCCCAGATTACTTTTGTTAGTGCGTTTTTGCCTCTGTTTCTGAAAGCTGGCTTCAGATGAAAACACTTCCAGATGACTTTATTGCAGGCCTATTTCTTCCCCTGTGTGGTGCAGCTCCAGCTCCGGAGGAGGGTCTGAATAGAACAGGAGGCATACAGAAGCCCGCTTAACCCTTAGAGCACTTGTCCTGAGCCTACCTGATGCAGGACAACATCAGTTAGAGATGCATTTCTGGACCTCGAAATGGGTGGGGTCAAGTTAAAACAGCAGGAAGAGGAGGAGCAGGAACATGACTGGAAACCTGGCAGAAGTGACCTTAGTCAGGTGACCTAGTGGCTGAGGTCAACATCCTCCTTTACTGAGGTCTGGGTTATCCTCTCCGCCCTGTGACCAGAACCCATGTAAATATTACAGTCCAAAGAAATCCCAAATTGAGCTTTGCAACATGCTGGTGCAGTGTGACTCTTGAAAAACCATCAAGATGGCCTAACACCTGTTAAAACTTATAATCTCCACACGAGAGAGAACAATAGTGACTCATTACTAAGAAGCAGATAAATTTAGGGAGATCTTCTCTTGATTGGAGCCTAGAACATAAAAATAAATGTTTGTGGGGACAAAATTAGGCACACATGAATGGTGAGGGTAGTTGAATGAATTACATTATGTGGCATCCTCTGTATATGTGAGGTTTCCCTTACCTGCGCTCAGTCACAGTCTGAAAATATATTAATGGGGCATTCCAGAAACAAACAATTCACAAGTCTCAATTTTGGAGCCTTTCTGGAGAGTGGGGTGTGTTGTAGTGTTCTACAAACCGTGAGTCACCCCTGTGTTTAGTGTGCTTAGCATCCATGTTCCTTCCCAACTCTCTCCTAGTAACCCCCTGCTTTTGTGTAACCAATCTTTATGTGACTTACTACAAGTTGAAGCCCAGGAGTTGGTATGCTGGCGAGTTGGACATGAAGAAGAAGAGGCTCAAAGTGCTTCCCTAAAGTCCAAATCTGGGTAATGGGAGAAATTTCTTTCAAATTCTGGGTTGGTGAGGTCTGTGGCAAAGTGAGCCTTCTGTCTGCAGAATTGCAAAAGAAAACCCGTACAAGTTTTCCTTGTATACCTCAAAGTGGAGAAGCTGTGGCTCCAGCATGGAAGTGCTTAGTGGTGAGGTAAAAACCATTCCATTCATGCATGAGTGCGCATAAGTGGTTAGCCCTTAGTGCTGTGTTATGCCAGGCACTCTCTGGGGTTCTTGGAAGATGTGTGGGGTGAATAGAGGGAGAGGCTTCTCATGTTTGTATGTGTTGTTGCTTGTTTGGAGATGGAATCTCTGCATGTAGCCCAGACTGGCTGTCTCAGCCTCCCAAGTGCTGGGAATAGAGGTTATGTGCTACCCCACTCAGTTTAGTTAACTGAGATGGGTACCTTGGTTTTCATGTGTGTTGTACTTGACCTGTGCCTGTGTAATGATGCCTCCCTGGTGACTGTGATAGTTGACATACTGAGAATTTCTTCGGCTATTTTGTGTGACTTAAATAGCTAAAATGATCCTAAAGACCCAAATGAAGACATCAAAGAAGCCAGGAAGGGCTTAGGGAACGGGAAAGGCAGCTTGTGCTGAGGTGCTCTACACCGCGCTGTATGTCTCAGGCTCCTTTATCTTGGAGGCTGCTGTGGGCTGGCTACCTCCCTTCTTGCGGTACTTGTGGCTTTCAGGCAGAATGAGCCTCTCCTCAGCTGTTCTTTTGGGGGGAAAGGAAGCCTTGGTGCAGATGGCAGGACTTGAGGAAGAGAAAGAGCCAAAATAGCAGCAGACCTAATGAGACACGTGGCTTTTTAAAAACAATTTTTAAAAGATCCATGTCTATCTGTCTGCCTGCCTACCTACCTATCTATCTATCTATCTATCTATCTACCTACCTATCTATCTATCTATCATCTATCTATCTAGCTAGCTAGCTAGCTAGCTAGCTAGCTATCCATCTATCTATCAACGTGCAGGTGTTTTGCCTGCACACATGTCTGTACACCATGTGCATAGTGTACAGAAGTCAGAAGATGGTGCTAGGTCCCCTGGAACGGGAGTTATAGATGATTGCAGATTACCGTGTGTGCTGGGAACCAAAGCCCATTTTTCTGCAAGAGCAACAAGTGCTCTTACCTGCTGAGCCATCTCTTCGAGCCCCATTTCTTTTTTATTAACTACAAACATAGTAGGAGTGGGTCTCAGAGCCGGGAGAGTTGGTTATGGGGTGTAGATGTCAGCAGGGGTGACAGCATGACTTGAACTGTACTGGCCAGCCTACATAAGTCACCCACCGATTGGGCTCAATGTCTCTGCTATGGTGTGTAGAAGAACCTGAAGCCATTGCTACATTCCAGGAGATGGAGAGTCCTATTGCAGAGTGCAGGAGAGCCATGACAGAGCATCTGATAGCTAGGCAGCTTCCTTGATGGAGCCACTGTCTGCACTGCCAGCATAATCAGACTAGAAACCCATCTAGCCGGCGAGCTGTCCTTTTTGTGCTTCCATTTTTAACTGCACAGTTGCGTGATCTGGGCTTCTTACTTAACAGAGTGATGACAAATCCTCCTTCAAACATCTCCCCTCTAATATTTGTAACAACTGTAGAAATAGCTTTATCCACATAACCTTTATTTATTTATTTATTTATTTATTCATTCATTCATTCATTCATTCATTCATTCATTTATTTTATTCTTTTGGCTTAAAGCAAAGCAACAGCAGCTCCTTCCTGAGCCCCCAGGAAGCCATTTGCTTTCCTTTTCAAGGGTTCACTGCCCAGCTTTGGTGAATCTGTTTTAGGCATTTTTGTGCAAGGGATGGATGTGGGTGCTTGTGCAAATAAAATTAATTCTGTGAATTAATACTATTCTCTTTTGGCATTCTTTCCCATCTTAATGGGTAAAAATGTGTCTAAAAGATTTTTTGTTTGATTGGGTTTTTTTGTTGTTTATTTTGTGAAAAGAGCAAACAAAATACATGAACCTTGCAGCAGGTATTTGACTGAGTCCACCACGTTAGCTGTAAAGTGGCTGAGACCAATCCAATTGCACTGAGCCCTCTCTGTGTGCTGAATGAGACGAAAGGTAGGTAGTCAGAATGATCCTAGGAGGGCCAATATTTCAAGAAGGTATCAATATTTCCTGCATGCTACAGAACAGAAAACATAGGTTTGGAAAAGGAAAGAAACTTGCCCACAATGTTAGAATGGTGTGACTCCAAGGTTGACACACATCTAGCTCTCCGGCGTACTTTACGTCCTGGGCGTTCTTGGATAGGCTGACAGAACTGTCCATACGTCCCTGCCCAGCTATTCAGTCTTGGTCCCAAAGATGGTGGCTACTGAAAGCAGCCCTTGGAACTATTTGACTTTGATTGGGGATCATTAATTATAAAATTGGCCCACACATCAGACTCTGGGTGAAAAAGCAAGTTTGAATTAATACTGTTGTTAGCTTATTGAAATAACTAAAGCCACCTCAGGCCGGGGCATTGCACTAATCCTATTGTGTATATTAGTAATACTGTAGCAGTCAATGAGCCCTCTCCATATCCATTAAAGAGAAACAATGAGCACTAACCCATCTCTTGAGTGAGCCAAGCGAGGAACGTCTGAGCTGCTACACACAGAAGCTGCCATACCAGGGCTAGAATTGGAAGGACGGGTGTTTGTACTCTGACAAAGGCCAGGGTAGGGTAGTACTTATGGCCAGTGTTGAGTCTCAGAGTGGCTCTGAGGTCTTCTTTGCCTCCCAGCAGGCCTTTCTCCTGTATGCTGCAAGTATCTGCCAAAGTGTCAGTGTCATTCACCTTTGGACTGATGTTCTTCTTTTTCTTACTAAGGTGTGCTAGTGCCCCAAGTCAGAGCACTGCTAAACCAGCATCATTTCGTTTCATTACTGTAGTCCTGTCTCCTGGTCATCGTGAACACAGAGCCTGTCTACACTGCCCAGGCCACACTCACGTATACCTTAGCTGTTGACAAGTGTGCCCCTAAGTTACCTTTATTTAGTTTGTGTTTACACACAATGACAGAAACTCTGTAGAGCTGGGGACAGTTGTGGGGTAACCTTTAGTTGTCCACAATTGGATAATTAAAGTCTTGACTCCAGTTGAATCTGGTCTTTCCTCATCCTGTCTGGTTTTAGACTCTTTCTTCAGCATTTGATGTATGCTGGGTTTGGGACCCCTCTAGCCTCCCTGACCCTTAGATCCTTGCAACTGATTTTTTTTATTTTTTATGGTGATGCCTGGTTGTAAAAGATTAGCAGGAGAAACTGGAGTCCAGGCTGGAAAGGCTTCCTTCCTTTCTTTTTCTTCCTTCCTTCCTTTCTTTTTCTTTTTCTGTTTTTTTTTTTTTTCTTGTTTTCCTAATTTTTCAGCATAGGAGGAATCAATCAAATTATGGGAATAAAATTCCTTTGCCATTTTCAGCATTTTTACATGAATTACATTTCTTTTCTTACCAGGAAATATCAAAGTTGCCAGGAAGGGTTGAATGGCAAAGTAAACAAACAAACAACAAAAAACAAAACAAAACAAAAAAAAAAAAAAACCCCGATGTGGTTTGCTATTGTCCTGAATCATTTTAGACTCTCAGATAAATTCAGGTATTTAAGGAAGCGACTGGATTAAAGTGTGCCTAGTTCACAGAGAGAATGTTCCCAGCTCTCCTTTGCCTCACTGAAGCCATGTTTGCCCTGACTTCATGTTGAAAAGTTCGGGATAAGAGAAGGGAGGGAAATGGTCCCACAATGTAGCGATTTTATGTCACAATGTTTTAAGTAAATATAAACTCATGCTTACTTTTTCTTTCTTTTCAAAAAAAAATTCATTATGGACTCTAATTATTTTTATAGTTTCTTTCATCATCAAATGTGGCTTTGCTTTTCTTTTTCTCCCTTTCTTTTTTCTTTCTTTAAGAAATAAAATTGGTTTGTTTTTCTTCCTAATGGGGCCTTGCTCTTTCTTCTTGGTGTAGGAGGCCTTGGGATTGCAACAGTATCTGTTTAAAAGGCTTTTCCTGAAGCCAGAGGGCCAGTTAGTATGCCCTGCGAGGGTTTAATGATGGAAAGAAAACAAATTGGATCTGTTTTATATTTGTATGGGGGAGGTCATGAGGACCTAACACTGGCGATGAAAATTCTTGGGATTTTCAGGTGTGTTTGCCCCGTGGTAAAAGAGTAGCAAGAAGAGAGTGAGTGTGGGAGAAATGATTTCTCTGTCCCTGCTGACTTTGGCATGTAGAAAAGGTGGCTCATTATTCCCGTGTCCTTTGACATGTCCGAAGAACATAGGAACACTCATGCCTAAGTGTGCTGGGAGGGGCATGCATGCATCGACTGGAAATCCACAGGCAAACGGAAAGCGAGTCAGCGTGTGCTCAGCCACCCAGCCTGAGGAGGGTGATGCCTCCCTCAAGGACCGATCTTTGCTGGGGCCGGGAGTTAAATGAAGGAATGGTGGTAGGTGACATGGCGTGTGTCTCTTAGGACACTAGTGTGGAATGTCTGTAGTGAAACTGACAGTCTAAAAACCAGAGATGCTTTATAGCTACGGCAGGGTACAGAAAAGTACATTGGACTGCGTCCCACATGTCGGGAAGAGCCTGGTTGCTTAGACAAACCTCCTGTTTGTCATGGGCTAAAATACGTTTGTTACAGTGGTGGCTAGCTGGTGTAAAGGGACACGTGGTTGAAGAGAAACAGGTAAGACCCCCAAGTCCTGGCAACCTGTGCACTATTTAATAATAATAACAACAACAATAATGATAATAATAATAATAAACAATAATAATAGTGCAGTGACACACCCCACCATATCAAGACTCTAGGGTATTTTTTTAAACTGGAACAGACCAAACAACTCATACTTCAGGCCTTATGGACCGCCAGTGTCCCCTGGATGCCCAGCCCTGCTGGTGGCTTTCCAGCAGCCACAGACAAGGGGACTCTCTGTAGCTTGCAGACTTCAGACTTCAGGTAAGGTCTTGACATAGCCACAGTGCTTCCTTTTCCTTTACCTCTTGCCTCCCTCAGCTGAACACCTGCCAGGGACACTTGGGGGACATGTGACAGTGAGTTCCATCCCAGTCCCAATCAGAAGCCACAGCATGTCTGCTGTGGCAACAGTTGGTTTAGCGTCCTCTGCCTTGGAACAGCATGGCAGTAGCCCAGGGGAACTTAAAATATGCAGAATGGCTCCAGATGAGGCCATTTTGTAGAAATGCAGTTATTGGCCCAGCTACAAACATTCTGTCTTTGAGTCTTTGAAGGGACACACAAGCACCAAAGTAACTGTCACTTGTTTCTTTATTTTTAAAGCTCGATTATCCGTTTTGATGTTTCCTAGACTTTGAACTAGAGTGTGTTTGGTTTACAGCTCTTTGCTGGGCATGCCCCCTTTTCCTTCTGCTTTTTTTTTTTTTTTTTTTTTTTTTTTTTTTTTTTTTTGGATACTTGGGCTTCAGTAATGAGAACACAATGAAAGAAGTCTGGCTCATTTCCACCAGACCTACAATTTGAGCAATGGTCTCCCAGTGCAGATGAGTTTGCTGTTCTGTCTGTGGAGGTAAAGAGGTGTCAAGTTGGAAATAAAGGCTGAGTAAAGATTTTTTTTTGAGTTCTAGGTTCAGTATGTGGTTTATTTAAAGAGTTGGGGCTTTGTTTGGGACCACCCCTGTCTAACAAGAGAGTAGACATGTAATCCAAACAGCCCCAACACAAAAGAATGGGAACCTCTGGGAAATGGAAATTCTAATTATACTATTTGGTTAGCATAAGTTGTATAACCTGTTGGATCATCACATTACATTTTATAAATAGGCACAATTGCTACATTGTTAAAATAATCTTTAAAGCAATGTCCTGGAAACCACTCTGCAAGTTAAACGTTCTCTCTAGGGTTCACGTTTAAATGGCATGGATGGAAAGGTGAAAAGAACTTTAGCAATACTATAATTTAAAAAGATATGCATACACCATAACTCCATATGTGATCATAATAAAACTGAATAATAGGCTAGCTTACATGCATTTTTCGCTGACACAGAGCTCAGTTCTTGGCTTTTTTTTTTTTTCTTTTTAAAGTTCCATGACTTCAGGACATTGGCTGCCATCATGTTTCCCTGCAGCCCCTGGGGTAGGGCCTTGTGAGAGGGAACCGACGGGCTTATGGAGGTCCAGCTTTGCATGCTCCCTTGGCTTTGGAACCCTAATCCTCATCCGGGATTCATAGTCACTTGAGTGGCTACTGGGGGACCATAGGGGATGGTGAAGATGCTTTGCCTGTAAGGATTTTGAACCTGTGGGGAGTGCTATCAGCGATGAAGGGATGGGTAGAACCTGGAGACTAGTTGGGCATTTTTATCTTGAGTCTATTGTAGTCCGTAGGAATGACAACGGTGGTAGCAAACACAGGAGGAGGAAGGACACATATCCAAAAGAGTAAAGTGTATTCAGACATGGGAAAAAGGCTCTGTTGCCTGCCACAGTGTATGAGGATGCCAGAGCAGGCTAGCATATGCTAGGAGTGGCCTAAGTAACCCTCCTTGATGCTGTGGCCCTTCAATATAGTTCCTCTGGCCTCCAGCCATAATACTGCTTCCACTGTTACTTTATAAATGTAATTTTGATACTGCTATGAACCATCATGTAAATATCTGATATTGAGGATATCTGATATTTGACCCCTGTGAAAGAAATGGTCGTTCAACCCCAATGGGGTCGCTATGCATAGGTTGTGGACCTTTGCCTTAGTAGGTCCTGCTAACCATGAGCCCACTGAGTGTGGAACAGAACTCAGCAGTGGATAGGAAGAGTTCACAGCTTAATCTCATGGGAATAGATTCTTTAGTACATGCTGAGTATAAGAACATACTTAGACATAGACACTCTATAGGTGTCTATGATTTTAATTTTCAAGTTGAAACATGTCAAGTTGAAAGATGGATTTTTTTTAAATTGGGTTAAATATGTCAATAAAACATCAGAATTTATATTTAGAACGGGGCCCATTGGTTGATGGGTGTTCATTATAAAATTCTCTTGAACCTGCTGCCTTTAGAATGTACTTAAAGTGTTGGTGTGAAGTAAGGAATGGTTTTAAGCACAAAGCAGTGGAAAGTTTGTGTAGAAGGCTAAGAATATTTTCCTTGTTAATTAAGAAGTCTCCCATGACTTTGAGACTCTGTGGGTTGTGTGATGCACAGAAGCCAGAAGACAGCAATGAGTTGATGGGCAAATGGGAATTCATCGGATTCCAGGACTGTATCACATGTGCCTCTGACCTTCTGTGCCGTCCGTACAGTCCTGGACTCCAATTGACCAGTGAGTCTTCATGATTGCTTTGTGAGCACTCTGGCTGGTCATCCGAAAAAACAAATCTTTCTGAAATAAAGAGGGGGGGTCAACTGTATTGTTTTTTTCTGGGGGGGGGTTATTGTTGTTTTGTTTTTATCCTGCTTTGCACATTTATGTGATTACTTAGGGTGTTGTTTCTTTGTCAAAGAATTCCAGCTAGGTTTAGTTTCTACAAAATCGTGTGTGTGTGTGTGTGTGTGTGTGTGTGTGTGTGTGTGTGTATGTGTGTGTGTGTGTGTGTGTGTGTGTGTGTGTGTGTATGTGTGTGTGTGTGTGTGTGTGTGTGTGTGTGTGTGTGTGTGTGTGTTTGCCTGTGGTGTTGGATCTCCTGGAACTGGAGTTACAGGTAGCTATAAGCCATAGGTACTGGGAACTGAACTGGGTCTTCTGGTTGAGCAGCTGTGGAGTCATCACTGTTTGTTTTATTCGCACGGGTGGCGATGGCTTTCAGTGTTCATCGTAGAACATGCATGGCATTCCCTGTGTTCATTCTGTTACCTTGAACATTTTGGTCACAGGGTGGTGGCTGCTCCTGAAAGAAACAAATCAGGAAGATTTTTTTCTGCGGATGACTAGCCAGAGTAGCCACAAAGGTCATATCAGCCTGTTCCAAATTCCAAGTGTGTGAAAAGCAAAACTGACCCTGAATACTTTCCTCAAAGTCCCGTGAGCCAAAGAAGAATTTTGTTTCACTCATTGGTTATAAGTATTCTTGCAAGTTCTCAATTTTTCACTGTAAACACCAAACCACAGACAACATTAACACTCAGACATGACCCTGGCATTTCATTCTCTTCTCTGGACAGTTGGTGTTGATGAGCAAGCACTAAAAAATAAAATAAAACAAAAAACATGAGAAAATCACACCAGCTCATCCCTGGTCATCTGGCCCCACAATCATTTAATCGATAACGACTTTATTTCTCTAACTCATAGACTTTCACAGAGGAGCAACCTGGAGGATATTTTCCCATGAATCTGATTTAGAACAAGCATAGTTGTGAGTAGTTTAGCAATTATTTCTGTGATGTCTATTTCCATTCAACATTAGGATATTGCAGATAATTTATTTATTTATTTTTGCCAAGACTGTCTTTCTGGTCTACTCACAGATCCATTGGGGAACAGTATATAGAACTCATGGTGGAGAATTTTTAGAGGAAGAGAGGGAGGTGGGCTAAGGAGCAAGTCTGGGAGATCTAGAAGGTCAAAGGAAGAAGCAGAATCAATCCTCTTGGTTCAAACTGAAAGGGGTTCTCAGAGTCTTTACTGCTGTTAGTCAGCCTTAGTGTAATTCTCCCTCCAGCATAACAGTGATGACATTGTAATTGTCTTACCGAGTGAGCACAAAATCCATAGAATTCTGGTTAGAGAAGAAGGCAGGCAGCAGAGGAGAAAGGGGACTAGAGGTGGGGTGCATTCAGGGCCAGCACTGCAATTGTTATGGCAGCGCAAAATGGCCAGCTGGAAGAAAAGTGAGGTTTAAAAGCAGTTTTTGGGTCTAGAGGGATGGCTCAGCCATTAACGTATCTGCTGTGGTAGGAAAACGTATGAGGCCTGAAGTTTGGGTCCCCAGAACCTGTGTAAATATCAAAGGATCATGTTTTTCCACCTCCAATTACAGACTCTAGAGGCAGAGAGAAAGGATTCCCATAGCAAGCTGGCTAGGTAGACCAGCTGTATCTTGAACAGAGAGTCTCTTCCTCAATAAATAAACCAAGGAAGACCCCTGATATCAGCCTCAGGCCAACATGCACATACATGCATGCATATCCTTCACACAAGCACATCTATACCTGTGAGAGCATAAATGCACATCACAGACACACACACACACACACACACACACACACACACACACACACACACGGAAGCAATTTAAGGTTCTTTTGGTTGTCAACATTGGTATTTTCTGGATCTTCCCCAAGAGATGGATGAGTCTTGAAGTTCCCAGATAAAGAATGCATGCACCTGCTCTCCATAGCTTCTAGAAGCTCCTCTATGTGCCGGAGGCTTTTAGCGGTTCCTCATACCCTCCACTGACCATTTTTTCAGCATATACATAATTTTGTTCCCTTTGGCTTTCCTTCATAAAGAGGCATTTTAAAGAATGGACAACAGTTTGGTTTTCCCAGAAATTCAAGCCATCTGGCACAAGCAACTGGCTGGACCTTGAGAACTGAGCAGCCCTTACACACTACCTACAGCCAGTCACAGTCTATGTGTACGTGTGTACTGAGGGTCACACTCAATGACAGTGTTGGAAAACTCTGGCAGTACTGTAGATGTACTTTCTCCATGACTGATCTGTCCTTAGAGGAAATACAGCATGGGACTCATTAATCAAATACGTGGAGGAAGGAAAGAACAGTACCCTGTAGCCATGAAGAGACGACACTGTGAAATACATAGACACCACTGCGTGAGAAATGCTTTTTCTACAAATATGGTTTAATTTTCTATCCAACTGCATCAGTGGATAGGTTGTGTTTTGGCCCTAATATTATAAGCACAGTTATAAATCAGCAGAGAGGGTCTGTGGGAAGTGAAAGCACTTGCTGGAAAGGCTGACCTAAGTTCAGGCCTCAGTTTCCATGTGATGGGAGGGGAGAACTGAGTCCCAGCTATTCTCCTTCGACTTCCATATGTGTGCCATGTTTTGTGCCCCTCCACCCCACATGGAGTGCAGTTTAAAATGTTTTAAATAGCAAAGAAACTCGAGTTCACTGAAACACTTTCCCAAGTGTGCGGACTCTTACCACTGTGTGCCTTCTACCATGACACAAGAGCCAGGTTTCAAAGCTTTGGCCAAATCATCGCCCTTCAACGTAGGAAATTCAAAAACATAAATCAACAGTTGGATATTTAAACAACTTGTGTGCACCGATGTGAACATCTGACTTTTATAGAGAACTATCAGAATTCCAGAGGACAGACTGGTTCCGTGCTGGAAACGCAGGCAAAGCCATTTGCTTAGCACAGGGGAAGAGGCTTTTTCCCTCCTCAAGGCTTCCAGAAGCCTGAACTGTTGAACCTGGATGTGAATAATGAGGTGTCATACTTTTCCAGGGTAGTTTCTCCTCTCTAATCTTCACCGGGAGAAAAGGAAGTGGTTAGCCGGACAAACTCTTTTCCGAGAAGGCCTTTCATATTTGTTTGTTAAGTCAAGGTAGTTTTCAAATGAGAGGAAGGCATCCTGCTGTTCCCAGGTAACACAGAGAAAATGGATGGGGCTGTGGGCTGTGTTTTACCTGCGGATGAATGCCTAGACGGCAGCTCAAGAAATAGGTGTCACTAACCCGAAGCAAGGGATTTAAATTGTCTAGTGGTATATGCTAGCAAAAAAGAAAGAAAGAAAGAAAATGGTAGAAAGAGGTAAAATTTTATGAAGATTTCTGAACTATATCTACAGTCAAATGTAAAGTGTATTAAAATTTTTGCAATAAATTAGAAACACGTCCACTTGGAATGTGTGACTGAATGTGTTTTTATAATGCTTGACTCCTATTGGCAAATGATGGAGTTTGCACTAAAGCTCAGCCCTCCGGGAATGGAACTTATTAATTCATATTTTAAAAGCCTTATTATTAAAGATAAAAAATCACATTATTGTTAAACCCTCTTATTGGGATTAGAAACGACCTTAGGGTTGTTTAGCCCAGTTCTTATCTGATTAGTGTTTAAAAAAAAAACATTTCTGGAGCTATGAGTCACCGGACAACACATTTTAAATTGTATTTATTTATTTCATGTGTGTGAGCATTTTGCCCAAATGTCTGTTTTTCATCACAAGTACGCACCATCCACAAAAATCAGAAGAGGGTGTTGGATCACCTGGGCCTGGAGCTGTGAGGTGCCATGTGGGTGGGAACTTAGCCCAGGTGCTGGGAAGAACAGTAAGGGCTGTTACCTGCTGATCGATCCAGAGGATATCCTGAGCTACATCCTCATACACTGATATAACATGTTTGGGTAGTAAACTCCCTTATTATTGCATAGTTCACCTCTTCATGGAACAGATTGTTGTCCATGTGACTGTTGCTTTTAGTACAGCGTAGTGCCCGTGAACAACTTCAGTAGTTATTTTGTTAGGTCATATTCATTAGGAGCACAGTGTCATTCATTCTTTATTATTTGACTTTTTTTAAAAAAAATAAATTTAACATATTTTTAACCCACTGGAGCATCATGGGAATTTCATATTTCCTTATGCATGAATCCATTTATAAAAGAACACAAAAATCTGCACCCCACCAAATGTAGCCAACAGAGACAATGCTCCCACGGCGACCGTTTCAAACACCTGCCCAAGTTGTCTGCATGGCTGAGCCCACTCGGAGCGCTCTCCCACCAGCACGCTACAGTAACACACAAGCTGCAACCCTCCCAATGCCTGCTTCCTGGAGAAAGCCTTAGAGACTCTGATGGGTGAACTTTTGTGCCCCTTGTAGTATTTCAGAAGAACGGGTCATTCATCATTCAGAAAACACTTCTACCGTTGTTGCTGATTTTCTTAATCAGTGCAGTTGTATGTGATTGGCATTCTCACACAATTGCAGATCTGACTGTCTTTGCTACTTGCTACAGAAACCTAGAAACAAACAAACAAACAAGGCAGGACAACCAGCTTGATGTTTACCATGTCAGGCATTGCCTATGTGTCCCTGGTGTGGGCACAGGTGTTTCGTATGCTGTTGTTTTCATCTGTAAGCACATACACATATACTCTGACTATACTGTTACGCATTTTATAGAAGTTGCTGAGACACTGCAGTCCCCTTTAAGAGTTTAGCATGGTTTACTGGCTTTGCCTCCAGGCTACTTTCAAGCTTGAGGTTCTTAGAAATGATCCATTTAGTGGGACCCCCATTTGTCGTGCTGTTTCCAGTGTCCGATAGGACTTCTATTTCTGGAGAGGACAAAATCAAAGCACATTTGAAACATCGGGCTAAAAGCCATTTCTAGGTGGCTGTGTGAATTCACCCTCTGAGCAGGTTCTTACAGGTGGAAATGTGGCCGAGTTCTCATACCCATGTGTTGCAGAGTGAGAAAGATGCAGATTTTCATGTTAATTGCATGAATGTTTGATTTTGTTACAAAAAAGATACAGTGCTAGGCACTTGGATAGATGAGATGCTGTAATTGTGTGATAGGGTCAAAAGTGCCAGCTTGTCCGACAGCTCGATGTTTTCCTCGGTGTTTACACGGTGAGTTGTTACTGGCCACGTGAGCATCACTGATAATAGACCGTCCGTTTCTGATTCCTGAAAAATTTTCAAATCCAAGCAACTACCATTCTTCCAGGCACTTTTTCTGTTGATGTGGCTTTGGCTTTGCTCTTTCTCAGGTGAGAGGGCTCAACTTGGGCTGGAAATATGACTCAGCTTTTAAGAGCACTGGCTGCGCTTCTGGATGACCGAGGTTCGATTCCCAGAACGTGCATGGCAGCTAACAACTTACTGTAACTCCAGTTCCAGGGAATTTTGATTTCCTCTAACACCAAACACATGTAGGGCACAGAAATACATGCAAGGAAAATGGTCATCTGAACACATGAAACATATATAAATATTAGGGAAAAAAAGAACCCATCCAGAGTCACACTAAGAGGGTGCAGGACAGTCCTTTACTTTCTCTCATTAGCTATGACCAAATCCCCCTTTCCCCACTGAGTACTGTGATATGTAAAATTGGGAACAGAGGCAAAGGGGCCCAGGCTTCAGAAAGGGTTGAAGAAGTAAATAAAAGTTCACTGTGGAAGGCCTGGCTTGTAAATGGACTTTAAAGGCTTCTTAAAATGAAATTAGAAGTTTCATAGATTCTGTTCTCCGGGTTACTGTAAGTCACCTGAGCCAACCGTCCCATTGGTCAGTGTTTAACATGATTCTGGTATTTCACTTCCACAAACAGAGCCATCATGGGCCGACTTCTGTCATCAGAATGACGTGAGAAAACTCAGGCCAGGGTCTTTAGCTTTGGTATTTTTTTTTTTCTTCTCTAGACCTAAAATCTGTGTGATCCAGAAGTGACCGAGAAGGTAACCCTCAAGGCTGCTACGAAGGGACTCATGGGCACACTGAGCACTGGGAGGGAAGAGCATTTTAGAGGTGTAGCCCAGGACATCCAGAATGAGCAGCCACGGAAACTTCAGCTCCATCCATCAATAGCATGTTAGGAAGGGCATCTTATCAAACAAATACCTGCTAGGCCAACTGTCAGCACCACGGATGAAAACTGTAACAAATTATACCACAACAATTTATTGGCAAAAGAAAACAAAAGCATTTAGGAGAAGTCATTTTCTCTTGGACCGACGAACTAAATCTTAAGATATCTCTTGATCTTTTGTGGGAACAGGGCACATTAAAACAGAGTGCCCTAGATTCCAGGTAATTTTAAAGGTCTTTTGGGGTCACTTACAGCATTGGTGTGGAGGTCTTAAAGAAACCTCTGTAAATTCTGTGATACTCCTTCCTTCAGAAGCTGGAGTAAGAACCCTTTCCTTCACTGTGGGTGGTTCCCACTGACTTACTGACCACAAACAATGCTCAGCTGACTTCCTCTTAGGAATGGGTTTCAAAGACTGGGCTGAGGGTCTTGTATTGGCTTGGCTGTCAGAAACGGCAGAAACTAGCTGCCTGGTTTTGTAAGCAGCTCTGTGCAGAAGCCAGAATGGCGAGGAGGGGAAGCCTGTTCCAAAAGGCCATGTACATGAACTAGCAGTGGATCTATTGGTCAAGCCAAGCCCCTGTTTGTCTGTGAGTGGCTGGACTCTCAAGAGATATGCCAAGCCAGAACCACCCATTCAAAGTTCTAAACTCTCCACATGGGGCACATAAACAATGCTTGTAATTTTAAAATAATTAGTGTCCAGAGTCAATATATCCAACACCACCATCTGATGAGGCAGAATGTCTCAACCCTGAAAGAACACAAGATTTTGGATCTGAGGCCTAAGGATGACTCTGGTGAGTCAGGAGGCCTAAGGAAAAGCCTGAGGATTGACGTCCATCATATAATCTCAGGTGGTGCTGACACTATAGTTGGGGACCATCCCGAGCATGCTCAGTTCCTTCATCAGACCTCGCTACAAGTGTGCCACCCACAGCAGGGCAGGACCTTCTCACCCCACTTGGAGCCTCTGTTTTCTCCCTTCAATATTGTACAGTAAGAACTTAGGTCTGAAGGTTGGGCAGATAAAATAGCCTTAGTAGACTGAACACATCCAGAATCCTTCATCCGGGAAACCCATTTCTATGAACAGAAGCCAGAATGGTCAATAATAACCAATTCTATCACAGACTCTACTGCAACTTCAGGTTCGAACCCCTGCAACATCTCTCACAGTCCTCTGCCAACCACCATGAGATGTCAACATCCTAAGTTTTTTTAATCTCCCACACAGAGAGAAGAAGTGAGAAAGGAGAGGGGAAGAGGTGGAGAAGGAGGGGAGGGAGAGTGAGGTGGAAGAGGGAGGGAGGGAGAAAGAAAGGGAGGAGGAGGGGGAGAGAGAGACAGAGAGAGACAGAGACTGAGAGACAGAGACAAAGCCAGCTGGGACTCTGCTGTGGGATTCAGGAATTCTGCCTCTGAATATGTCATCTGGTGACTCGATTTGAAACAAGCTCTCGTCCTTCATAGGACTTTGTTTTGGCCTCTCAACAAGGCACCTGACTTAAATGTTTCTGATAATACTAAAGGCATTGTTAAAGAAATGTCCCTAAGTGATATCTAGATGTGTCAGAAAGCAACAGTTTTGACATTCTCTCATTTTATCACATACAAAAAAGCGAGAAGTGAGTTTTGGAGTTATTGGCCTGAGCAGGACACAGCCAGCCACTCAGGTCAGACACTGGAGTACCACAGTGGGAAGATGTCAAGTAACCAACCCTGCTGGCTGCACCTCCTCAAGAGCCCACACTTGTTCCATTACTGTGCATCCTTGGCTGCGGCTGGATTTCTCAAGGGTAGTTCGAGCATTTGCATGAAGGAGATTCTTGAAGATACTGTCACTTTAGAGCCACAGGGAATCTTAGGGGGTTGGAACGGCTGTTCGATGACCTTCTAACTTTACCATCTTCTGTGTGGTGCTGATCTCCAGGAGGGATTAAGACTGCCTCTCAGAATAGAGCTTCCAGCCTACACAGCTAGGACACAGCTCCTGGGAACAGGAAGGTGGGCGGAGGTAGGAATGGACACAGACCCATTTGAGATGGAGATGAATGCAGAATGTGCTAACAGTGTTAACAGTGAGGTGGCAGCCAGTCTTGGTACCCCAGATCCAGAGAGGTCATAGTCTTGACATTTACTTTAGAAGTACCTTGTTTACCTTGAAGATGTTTCAAGCAGGAGATGAGCTAAACAAGGGGGAGGTGAGATCGTTCCCCTGCTCCCACTATGGGTAAACATGAAAATGTGTAAAAGCAGCAGTCTGCCTCAGACAAAACAAATTTCTGCAGCCAAAGTTCCAGAAGGAAATTCTGCCCGGAGAGTAGATGGGGTGATGCTGAAGGAGATGAGGGAGGGTGACCCACAGAAGGGTTTCAGGGAGGGGTCTGGGGTTCTCAAATTCACAAGAGCATGCATTTCTGGGGATGGGGTGTGGAGGTGGTAGAAAGTTGGACTTGTCTCCTTTAAAAAGAAATGCTCTGATGAGCTTCATCCTAACTTCAGAGATTAGAAAGCATCATGTTTCCTGGGCTGAGAAGAAAGTTTCAAGAAAGCTTGCTTTTTCTCTAAACTTTTGGACAGAACAGAACAAATGAAGCCCAAGGAGTTAAAACAGTAGGGCTGGGCTGCATTTCCATGCAACCTGGGTGTGTGATACTTGAAAAGTGTGGAAACCACAAGTTTGGAGAGCAACCTAGGACCTTATGTCCCAACCACTGATACCCTTGGTATCTTTGGTCGAAGAAAAACCCAACCTGCTTTGGGTGATTTTCACGACTTGATTCTCAGGAGACTCCCCATGCTGGCCCACCACGATCTCAGACGAGGAAGATTACTTTACAGTAAGAAACAAAGTTCAGTTGTGTAAGGAGAGAAACTCATCATGAAGGTAACCTGTGGACCTATCAGGTTTGGGCAGACCCCAAAAACTATAGAAAACTTACCAAAAAAAGGATAAACTCATGACTGCTTCACAATATTAGACAAATAAAATGCCTGATCGTGATGCAGGAGTAAGGGGACAGCATAAATCAGATTTGGAAAAGAACCAAATCAAACATGAAGTAAAAGTTATAGGCCATTGGGGATGGGGAGACTGCTCAGTGTTTAAGATCACACACCGGCCTTATAAAAGCCCTGGATTTTGTTTCCTAGCACCTACATGGGGCATCTCACAACAACTCTTATTTCCACCTTCTGGAGATCCATCAGGCTCCCTGGCTTCCATGAGCACCTGGGTCACATGTGTGCACGCTCATGCATACACACACCTAGGCCCCAGGTATATTTAATAAGTCTCCAGTGTGTGGAACATGAAGACCATTTGGTAAACAGACCTCTGCTAAGCAGCTTTGCCTTGCCATTCCGTGTAGGGAAGAGTGTGCTCAGAAAAGGAGAGACACCGAACAAGGAGCCTGGAGGCCGTAAATAGACAGACTACAAGACTCATAAAAAAGCAAAACATTCGTCAATCAACAACAATTTTATTAGTGGTATAAATTAAAGCAAAGGAAAGCAAAGTAGTGCTCAGTGTCGAGACCTTGAATCTCTGTGTTGACTGGGAGACTGCGCCATAAACGTGAGACCTTAAGTTCATTACTGCACAAAAGATGTTTTATATAAGGACTAAAAGAAAGAAATCTTATAAATGGGAGGAGATAACACAAGCTGTAAATGTTGATCACTGTAGTAGGGGATGCAAAGAGGTGAACTCTGGGGAGAAAGCATTAAACAGAACGTTGATAAGCCACGCTCCATGTTGTTAGTAACCAAAGCAAACAACATTGAGATCAAATGGTAAAGATTACTCAGCTTGGATAATCATCTCCGAAAGCAAAACTCTTGCCCAAAAGGTCCTGAAGACTTTGAGAACCAGCCTTACAATGTCTTCGGAGACTTCCATTCTGATGTCTTCTGTAATGGGCTTCTTATACTATATATTTTTTTACGTTTGTTTTTTACTTATGTATATGTGTGAGCATATATGTCACATACATGGAGGTGCCGGAAGAGGCCAGAAAAGCGCATTGGATCCCTCAGAACTGGAGCTACAGCAGGTTGTGAGGCACCATGTAGGTTCTGGGACCCAAACTCCTGTCCTCCAGAAAAACAACTGTGCTTATAACCTCTGGGCCCCACTCTCCAGCCACTTCTTAAACTTTTTTTTTACACTGCTGACCTGTTGAGCCCTCCCAATTGTTACACAATCCTGCATCTATTAAATTGGCCCAAGGATGAAATGGTTACGGATAATAAGTTATAGAGAAGTGTGTTTTAAACACGTCTCTTTGGAGGAACAAAAAAAATTTACCATTGATTAAAGATGAAAGCAAAGTTGCCTTCTAATGAGGTGGAGTGTGTGTTTGTTTAGATACAGAGTTTCATACTGGCTGAATGCTTGGTGCTGCAAGGTGTATAGCATCTTCAGTGTTTTTCATAGTTGGTGGATATTTGTACATTATGACAGTCAGTGCTGAGAGGAAGCCGCTTCATATAAATGCATAGTAAAATGTACCAGAAGTACACTTACTGCCATTTCAGAAATAGTTGAAATTATGTTTATTATAAGCCAAAATCTATTTAACAACTTTTTATGAAGTTCAAGACAACAACTCAGATTGTAAGTTTTCTTTTTTCTTTTTAAGTTTTATTATATTTATATGAGTACACTGTAGCTATCTTCAAACATACTAGAACAGAGCATCAGATCCCATTACAGATGGCTGTGAGCCACCATGTGGTTGCTGGGAATTGAACTCGCGACCTCTGGAAGAGCAGCCAGTGCTCCTAAACACTAAGCTATCTCTCCAGCCTTAGACTGTAGTTTTCAAAATCAAACACTCTGATATGGAACATCCCAGCGCTATACTAATTTGATCCCTACACGCTGAAGCTTAATGGTAGGAAACTATTGAAAGGCCTGCTTTCTATAATTGATTTGTTATGTTTCTGTAATACCAGAAACTTTCTGGTGTCATAAAAACACCACAATTCAAAATGCATAGTAGTCTTGCGCCTGGACCTTGGTGTTGTAGGAAACGTTCATTGGTGTAGTACAGTAGGAATGCACCATTTGTGAGCATGTTGTGTGCTCTAAACCAAGGCTTCGGTGAAGTTGTGTGGGGCAGTATAGGACAGTGCTCCCTGAAACAGCTTGAAGCCACCCATTGTGAATCAATGTTTGACCCTTGTGTGTTCACCAACCTTTTACTGTAATGAGTGTCTTGTGAACACTCCCCAGTCACTTATGAGGCTGTGACCCCATATGAGACTGTGACCCACAGTTTAAGGAGCTTGTGCTGTGTGTGTAGCTGTGAAGAGAAGGAAGCTGCATATATGAAATTGACTCGAGGCACTGCTGTGGAGGATGAATGAAATGTGGGAATGACAAGTTGCTAAATGCGGTATAGATTTTCCTTTAGGATAAGCTCTTCAGGGTTTTTGGTGCAGGGCATGAATCTAAGTGCTTTATTGCATAATACTAGATTGGTCCGTGCATTGAACCATAATCAATAATAAAAATGATGCACCTTGCATCAATACGCATTGGTGCTGTTCTGTGATCTTCAAGACACAGGCTTATTGCTGCTTGATAAGATCTTACAAATGTAGTGCATAGGAGGCTATACCAGGAAGGTCTCTGGAGGTCAATAGAGGAACATTGTGGGGGAGTTCGATGGGGAGGGAGGGAGGGAGGGAAGAAAGAGAGACAGACAGTAAAAGAGAGACATATGACAAAGAGTAGAGAGACGGGGAGAGAGAGAGAGAGAGAGAGAGAGAGAGAGAGAGAGAGAGACAGACAGACAGACAGACAGACAGACAGACAGACAGAGACAGAGAGAGATAAACAAAGAGTGTGAGGAATCAGAAAAAGCAACCATATTCTTCTGTAGGGCACATATCCACTAGTAGGAAGGAGGACGAGATAGCCTTCAGTCCAGTATTGGGGCTCTGTGACCCTAGGGTAGGCTTTAGTGCTTTGCTGGGTTTTCTGTCCTCTAGATTCTATCGAGTCAGTAATCCTTAGAATCAGTGAGTGTCAGAATGAAAGAACAGGCCAGATTTCCACAGTGGGGCAGTGTCTGGACACCAGGGTGTTTTCTCTTTTGCCTATATCCCTAACCCCAGTTTATCTACAAAGACCTAACTCTGCTTTCTCTAATCCCAGTTAATGAGGGTTTGTGTGTGTGTGTGTGTGTGTGTGTGTGTGTGTGTGTGTGTGTGTGTGATGGTTTCAGTGGGATAAAATTGGTACCAACCCACATGACTCCCCTTCCTGAAAGAGCAAAGACCTAGCCTCTCATTAAAGGCTCCAGTTCCTGTTCTAATCCCCCCACTTCCCTCGCACTGGCCTTCAGCACCATAGCAAGCCTAAAAGATAGTTGTCCGCCCTTTCCTGGGGTTTTAGCAATGTGGAGGAAACTCACTTCCTCCTGTCTCATGGGGAGGGAAGTGTCTGTGAATCTACAGAGAAACCAACGGGGGTTTCAGGTACTGTCTGTGTTATGTAGGACAGCGGGTATATATTTTTCCACTGTGCATGACACCCCTGGGAATCTGTGGAGTCTTGATTACGGTCTCTTTAGGTCCCCTTCAATTCCTTCACCTCTGCAGTGAGAGAGGCTTGCAACTGGCTTTAATCATTTAAACACTGTGTGCACCTGATACATGAGCCCCTCAGTACAGAGAAGCTGGGGTCTTCTAGGCATAGGAATTTGGGGGGGAATCATCTTTTTATGAACTCAAATACTGTGCTGTCATAGGTAAATAGAGGGTGGTTTATGGCCACAGGGCACATCGATCAGCTTCATAAATGCAGACCTCTGGAGCTCAGCTGGGTGCCTAGATATTTGACTCTTTGGATGAGGTTCTTATATTTTGCCCGGTGCAAATGCTTGCCAATGATTTCCATCAATGTAGAAAAACAGAACTTACAGCTCATAAATTCTCTGCCTGGCCAGACACACGGATTGGGGATGGGGTGGGGGTGGTAGGGCCTGGGGGAAGGGCCGGAGACAGAGCGTGGAGGATGTTCAAGGACTGCCATCAGGATAATGTTTCCTCAGTTTTTGAATCTGTCTTTCACTCTGGACATTTTTATAGGGCCATTCAAAACCCAGGATGTAACAGTGATCAGAGGCAGGAGGGAGGGGGCTACAGTGTCAGGAATTGGCTAGCATTACATCCCCTCTGCTCTCTGTCCCTCCTGTGCGCCCTGGCAGTCACGTTTGTGACAGGATGGGAAATGTTTGCAGAACGGATTGAAGTGTCTGTCTGCAGGAGACACATTTGTCCCTGCCCCTCTTGGCTTGTCTTGGCCACTGCTGTGTCTGTGTCTGACTCATCTCTTGGCATGAGGCATTAGCTTCAGAAACTCTCCAAGACGGCCCAAGCTGCTTTTGACTAGAGACAGAGCTGAAGTTACTGCCCAACCATTCCTCCAAACACAGGGTGGAAATAGTGATGGGATGGGAGAAAGAAATGGTGGAATCCAATCTGTTATTTCTGCAGTTGAGGGATTTGAAAGGGTCCGAACATCAATCCTTGCTTGGAGCTTTGCTGTCTGGAAAAGACATTGTAGCATGACCCTGTCCCTAGCCAGGGGTTAAGCTCCTTGGCCTAACAGGCACTTCTGCCTTCAGTACCTCCCAGTCCAGATAAACCATAGCAACCATACACATGTCCTCTCCAAATCGCATGTCTGGGGTGTTGGCACTGGCAAAATACACATTCTCCCCCTGTCTCTTTCTCTCTGTCTTTTAAAATTTTCCCACTGGAATTTCCTTCTGTTTCCAGTCTTGTAGGCTGTCTGATGACATAGAGCCAAAGTACCGAGGAGTGGTCCAGGTCTTGCTACATCTCAGAGGGAAAGGTGAGCAGAGAGAGAGAAGGGTTTCCTTTAGTGGGGAAAAAGTAGCCAAGGGCAGGAAAAATAAGAGGCCAGCCTTCGTTCTCAAGATGAGAGACATAGAGATGATCTGCAGAATCTCAAAGCCACAGTCAACATGAGCATTCCTTGTCCTAGAACAGTGGGTCCCCAAGCTGGTTATTTATTGGAATCACCTGGAAGCTTATAAACACCATGGACTCAGTTTCATCCCCGAGAGACTTGTATCTTATTGATCTTAGGAGGCCCCAGTGCAGATTTAAACGCTCTAGAGGTGCTTCTGTGATTCTTGGAAGAATGGGACCTTTTGCCTTCAATGTACAGTGATCAGAGTGGGAGGTGGGACATTTCCTTTCTGCTCTCTCACTGTGGGTTTCATGCTTACATCCCTCAGGCATTGAGCACGTCCACGTTTTGCATTTCACTGCGCTAGAACTGTTTTTCCTTTTGGATTTAGTTTTCAAGACAAGATGTATGTATGTAACTCTAGGTGACCTCAAACTTAAGGCGAGCCCCCTGCCCCCATCTCCTGCCTCTGCTGGGATTACAGATGTACACTATTTGAAGTCTGAATTTCACTAGCCGTCATGTGTATAAACTCGAGAAGATCTCACTTCAATGTCCCACAGTTCGGTTTCTCTTTAAAAGAAAATATTTTGAAAAGTTGCCACAGAAGGCTAAAATAAAGCCAGATTTTCACATTTGGTACCCAGTGCATGTGTATGTCAAGTAAAATAACACTGTAATATGTAGTAATTGGAAGTAACATAGATAGCTCTTATCCATGAAGTTGCCTAACATTGCTTTATCTGGAAAGAAATCAGCTCACTTCATCAGGCCATAGCCAGTGAGCTACCTGGACGACGGGAAGGACTGCATTGTGACCCTAAGTCTGGACACATGCTCTGACAGACACATTTGGTGTCTGTGCTCATTTTGTCAAGAGTAAGGATGGCATTGTGACGCCTGGGAGAATATTGTTCTTAGAAACGAACGTGGAAATATTCAGGGGTGAGTTCTCAACATGTCCCTGTGTTATGGGTCAGCAAAAGAACATGATCATCCTCACACTCGGGCATGAGCGGTGTGGCTTTTCTACAATTTGGAAATTTCCAAAAGACACAAATCTATGCTTGCAAAGAAGTATTAACAAAGTTGTTGACGGCCAGCGTATGCAAACTGAGCAACAGGAGATGCAGAAAGGGCTTGGCAGTTAAGAATTCCAGAGGACCTGGGCTCTGTTCTCAGCAACCAGTTAGGCAGTTCCTAGCTGCCTATAGCTCCTGCAGGGGAACCATAGCCTTTTCTGGACTCTTAAGGTATACACAGTCACATGTCCATTCTGACAGCCAGACACACATAAAATTAAAAATGAAAACAAACATTCCAAAAAAAAAGAATCCTAAATTAAATGTATTGTTTTAAAAATAAAACTATTTTTAGTAGTGATATAGCCCAAATTTAAAACAAAACCTATCACAGCCTATATTTGCCTATTGCTTCTGGGCCTCTTCTGTGACGTAAACTTAGTATGTCCATCCACCAAAAAATGGGAAGGGTGCAACGCTTGCTGCTATCAGCAACACTGACCTGAGGACAGTGAGGTTGATGCTGAACTTACAAGGTCAAGATTAGTTTAAAAAGATTAATGTTGCTGAAGAGCGAAAAATTTTAAATACACAATAAAATGGTTATGTATTTATAACTTACAAAATGTATAAAATCATAGATTACAAACTTTACATATAATATGAAAATACAAAACTATAGAATAACCTTAATATGATTTTGTTTGACTGTCACTTATAGTCTCTCCACACACACAGTTTGTACACATATAGTATGATGTTTGAACACTTCCATGTGTGACTTCCTTGGTGACATGGGGGAAATCCCATTCTTTAATAAAAAGTGCTCTGGCTCAGATTTACCTTGAGAGACTGTGCTCAAGCAAGGACATAGGAACTAATGCAGACCTAGCATCCAGTGCTGGGAATAAAATCCTTCTGTACTTTGAGTAGATGCTCTCCATGGGAAGTCACAGTCCAGGCAGGACTAAGAGGTGTTGATGCTCATTTGACCTGAATTTTCTTGGTTGGCTGTTGTTTGGTGTTACTCTTAAGTTCTTCTTTGCTAGCTCTTTATGGTCTGCCATGTTTTCTGCCATTCCACCTTTAAAGACCTAACCCTGCTGCAGCCTGTGTCTTCCCTACAGTCCTGCTTGACTGCTTGACAAACACATGTGATCTGCTGGGCTCCAACATCTTCCTTCATCTCTGCTTTGTCATCAAGGAGCATGGTTACCCAGACGACATTTCCTGACTCAGTTGTTATTGTTATTTATTGCTAGCCTTTTTCTTTTCTAAAAGGATGATGATTTTCATTAATTCAGAATAACATTTTTTTATATAATTTGAATTCCTCTAATTTTGTCTTTAATTTTTTAAGTTAAAAGTGTAATCCCTTCACATCTATTGTATGGAGAGAATGTATCTGTTCACCCATTGTTAAATAAATCAGTTGTTGAGCTTTGATATTCTTTACACTTGGTCCATTCGATCTCTTTTTTTACTGTTGCAACATTAACATCCATATTTAATATTAGATAGACAAGTGTGCCGGGCTCTGGGGTGATTTGTATTCATTGATTTATGGAGTTGTTATCATTAGCCCATATGATAAGTGCCATTATGAGCCCATGTATAGAAAGAGTAATGTGAGTACAAGGGGCATTGTAAGACTTACTATGTTCAAACAGCCCCCAAGATCTACGGTTGGAATCTGGGCCTAGAGCAGTGTTGTTATCAAGTGTCTTCCTTAGGGTTTCTATTACTGTGAAGGAAGAGCATGGCACCTCTTACACAGAAGGACACTGGGGCTAGCCTACAGGTTCAGAGTTTTAGGCATATCGCCATTACAGTAGAAACCATGGCAATACATAGGCCGACAGGTGCTGCAGAAAAAGCCAAGAATTCTACATCTGGATTGGCAGGAAATGGGGGATGATAGAGGGGGGGACAGAGGGGGGCAGAGAGACTGGGTCTGTCTTGAGCACCTGAAACCTCAAAGCCCACCTAAATGAAACACTTTCTCCAACGAGGTCACACCTACTCCAACAAGGCCTCATCCACTTCAAAAAGCCACACCCACTCCAACAAGTTCACACCCACTCCAACAAGGCCACACTTCCTGATTGTGCCATCCCTACAAGCCAAGGGGGTCATTTTCATTCAAACTACCACACCAAGTGCAAGTCTTAAACCACTGTATTATGTCAATGAACACCTTATTATCTTTTAAACAATACATGCATTGATGTTTTCTAAGTATTTTAGTGGCAATTATTTAGATGTATATTTAGGTTTGGAATGGTCAAATCTTTTATTCTCAGATCTCTGCATTCTCCAGTTCTTAAAAGAATGCATGAAATATATGAACTTTGTAGACAACTTCTCACTACTTGAGGTGGAATTTATAGTCTTCAGGAAGCTGCAGATATAGTGTTTAAAGGAATAAATGAGTCTTACTGCAGTAAATATTAAAAATATAAAATGTTTATCTCTTTATCATCCCTGAGGTCTCACTCCTCAGACCCGACCCTGATACGGAGCAGCGCTCACCTCTGTTGCCTGGTCCAAGCTGCTACCCGGATCTCACTCCGTTCCCACAACTCCCTTCCCTTGGTGGTTTTCTACTGCCTGTTTTCTGCCTCTGTCCCAGGGTGCTTCTCTACCCCAAAATCCCACAAACACAACTCTACAGCCCAATAGCTTTTCATACAGGTTTATATATTCAACTCTCAATCCACAAACCCTCTACACAACAAGATTACATCAAATAGACAAAGATGCAAACTGCCCTTCTATATGAGATACTAGACTTATAAAATCTTTAATGTTCATAGCTATTTAACACCAGTCAATATCACCTGGGTCTAGCTGGTCCTTGGGAACCTCCATATTGCCACAACCTCTCCTCATCCTCTGGACTCCTCAGACCTCTCCTCTCTCCCTTGCCCCACCCAGTCAGTGGCTTTCCTTTATTTTACTGATTAAAACGGGAAGGTTCAGATGAAGTCACCTCTTGATTACATGACTAAGCATCTCTTCTTGGGGACATGGAGTTAACATTAAAATACAAACAGCTTCAGGACAGTCTACAGGGTCTGGCCACAGGGAAGCTCTCTGCCATGATCTCTGACCTTATTCTGTTTGGAACTGTCAGCCATTCATTTTTATACTATACATTTTAAACTATAATAAATAGTTTTATTAACTATTGCTTTTTGGTTCTTGGATGTTGTATTTGAGGCTTTACCTTTGATTTCTATTTGTAATTTTTTTCCAGTTTAAACAACAAGGCATATTCTTAGAAATTAAGATTTGCATGTTCTATTGTCTTTCCAAAGAAAAATTAACAAATAAAATTTCAAAAAATGTACCATTTGTGAGTATCCATTTTCCCTTACACCTGCACTTAAGGTATTTCGTGGTGTGAAATGAAGACCTCAGTCATTTGTGAGTTCTGCATCTTCTTTTTTTCTTTTTTTCTTATTTTGCTGAGTTGTAGTAGGAGTCTCTCTTCCTAAAACATCAAATGTTGATCGGGTGCTCGTCCCTTCTCCTGTTACTCTGTGCTAGGTTTTCAGTCTTGATCCTAGGTCTTGAGATCTTAATGCAGCTACTTGCCTCATGAGGCTGCCTGGAGCATCCTCTAGTCCACCTGCCTCTGCCTGCCTCTCTTTCTTCCCGAATTCTGTCTTCAAAGCTTCCTCTGTGATACTTAATATTTAGGTGGCTTTAAAAACAACGTTTCTGTTTCAATTTCTGTTCCTGATGGCACGGGTTCCCATTCCGTTTTTCCTTCCTCCCAAACTGCTGCCTTTCTGTCCAACTCTGCTCAGCCCAGTTTGTCTCTGCTTCTGGAAAAGCCACGTTTGTTTCTGTGAAAGCCTGGACACCTTCACTGAGGCCCCTTCTCCAGTTCTGTTGACTACATTTCCCCCTTCTAATTTCAGCTCTGACTGCTCCCCTTACTCTTGTGGCCACTCTTCCTCTGGCTGTTGTGGGGCTTTATCTGGTGACCCATGCTTAAGGTTACAGTCTGGCTTCTAGATTAGCCTCACACCATGGGAGATCAGCTAATGAAAAACCCATTCTAATTAAATGATGCTAAGCTGCCAGGAAGCTCTTAGCACATTCACACACCAGAAAGGGAGCCCGGATAGCATTCCAGGACCCCGGTTTACAGCAGCTGTTTTTGCCCGAATCTTCCTCCAGGACTGCTACAGTCTGACCAGAGACTCCTTGTGTATATTTCCCTTTTGGATGAGCTATACATTCTCTTTGGGGGCTTGGTTTTCCTGCCTTTCTTACTATGCTGTGATCTGCTCTTTCAGGGAGACTCTTCTGTTCAGAGGGCCCTGTGGTGTTTGCCTGTGTTGCTGCAGTGTGACTTTGTGAGTTCTGTGAGTTTTCTTTAACTTCATACTCCTGCTGAAACTTTGGAGAGGAAAGTTCTGGTTAGTTAGCTCACACTACTTCTCAGCTACCAAACAGAATTTGAGCGAGTGAAGTGGGTAATGCTGACATGACCCACTTAAACAAGGCTGGCTTCGGCTCCCCTTCCTCCTATCCTGTTCCCAACTGTGCGAACCTTGTAGTAGGTTAGCACACCAAAAATTTTGGAAAGACTTTCTGGAACGAGACAGGGGCTGTCTACCTGAGAGACATGAGTTCAGCATGTGCACAGGGAGACACGTGTGCTTTGGGATCAGCAGGCTTGTAGGTTATGAACTGGGATGTGATGCCCCAAAGAAGCCCAGAGAATGGGACAGAAGAAGGCAATGTGAATGGACAAGAGGGATTTTCAGGTGTAAATGCTGGTGAATTCTTTGCCAGTCAGCTGGATGCCTCTGAATACGATTTCAGGATTGCTTCCTTTGGGTCTCTGGGGTCGGACTGAGCACATTAGGATACAGGATGGACTCCAGTGGGGAATGGGGTGTGAGACCCCTTGCTAGTTTGAGATAATAAGGTATAGAGGGTTGCAGAAGGGATTGGTAGAGTGAGCCGAGGGAGGTGAAGGAGATGATCTCTCTTAGAAGCTCAGGGATGGTTCTTATTTCTCCCAACCAGTTTTGGAAAACTTTCCTGCTTGGAAATCAATCCCTTGCCTTATGTCTCTTTCAAGAGGAAAGTATGAGCACCCGATTGCCTTGGTGTGGCAGGGACTGGGTTGGCTCTCTGGACTGTGCGGGGTAACCTGCTGATCATCATTGTGGGGGTGGGACAGAGCCTGTGAGCTCCCAACTGCACCACAGAGATACCAGCACCCGCTGACACTGTGCAGGGTTTCGGGCTGTGAAACATCAACTCTGACGATTGGTAAGTTCTGTGACTTTTTCCTTCCCTGGCGGGCCCTTTTGGTTTTTATTTTTAATAAGCTTGATACATTATACATTGCTCATTTGCTACTAAAATGGGGACCAGTAGAGCAGTAACTAGCGATTACCTCCCAAGTGCTGTGAATTTCTTTGCTGCCTCTCTGGGATGCGCACAAGGCTCTGAACTGTTCATGCAACTAGACTCTGACCTTGACCTTTGCTGAAGGCTCAGTAGAATTGCAGAAACGTTTTCCGTTCAGCTCCAAAGCCCACCAGCTTTAAGGGGGAAAAATTCCATCATCAAATGGCTATGTGGATGTGTGGGTGAACCAGGATTTCTTTCCTTTGACTCCGTGGTCTAACATTGGCATTCTGTGTACCTTGGGAATGGTATCGGGTGGTTCTGTTCACATAGCACCTCACTTGCTTTGCATACTCTTCTACCATGTTGATAGAAATA